>NW_027211081.1:0-110000 GCF_029030835.1 Brachyistius frenatus
TGTTTTTATGTTCCCCTAACCCCAACCATGTTTTTATGTTCCCCTAACCCCAACCATGTTTTTATGTTCCCCTAACCTCAACCATGTTTTTATGTTCCCCTAACCCCAACCATGTTTTTATGTTCCCCTAACCCCAACCATGTTTTTTTATGTTCCCCTAACCCCAACCGTGTTTTTATGTTCCCCTAACCCCAACCGTGTTTTTATGTTCCCCTAACCCCAACCGTGTTTTTATGTTCCCCTAACCCCAACCGTGTTTTTATGTTCCCCTAACCCCAACCATGTTTTTATGTTCCCCTAACCCCAACCATGTTTTTATGTTCCCCTAACCCCAACCATGTTTTTATGTTCCCCTAACCCCAACCATGTTTTTATGTTCCCCTAACCCCAACCATGTTTTTATGTTCCCCTAACCTCAACCATGTTTTTATGTTCCCCTAACCCCAACCATGTTTTTATGTTCCCCTAACCTCAACCATGTTTTTTTGTCACAAACCCCAAAATGTGATTATTTAGTAAACCCAACTGTATGTTTTTCAAAAGGTTTCATTTTCCTGTAAATCCCATGGCTCAAAGCATGCAGTAGGTTTCACTTTCGTGCACTACTGGCAAACGTGGAAAGGAAAACGTTCACGCCTCGAGAGGCCAAAGTGTGGCTATCTCACATTTTGCAAAAAAGACAAAAGAAAGCTCAATGAGCCAAAAACAAAAGCGTTGTGAACAATATATAAAACAGTATATGTCACTGTTAATACCATAGCATTTTGCTTTCCCTGCTCAATAACAATGATGGTTGTATAGCGTGTTAAAATGAAAACATGTCAGACAACTCAACAGTGAAACACTGAAAGGCTGGTACGTCTCAACCCCAAGTGTTCGGACTTGTGTCCCCTCCTAATAAGTAGTTTAGAGACGTGTCCTCTGAGACCCCGACTGGGCAAACATCTGTTATCGAGACTGATTAGAGTCTGATGTTCATTTATCAACTTCTGTTTCTGTGATTTTCTATTTCTGTGAGCAAAGTTTGTTGTTTTGATCTTCTGATGTTTGTTTCACTTTCGGTTCGCCTGATTGTGCTTTGGATTCAACAAATCCAGTTTCTACAAACTGTTTCAGAGCTCCATGCACTGCCCACTTATTAACCTTCAGTCTGCACGGTTGATGCTCAGAAAGCATCTCTTTGCTGCAAACTGACTGCTGACACGTTCACATATTTCTGATGTCATGTTTCCCATCATAATGCTACTCAGTAATGTTCTGCAGGAAACTTGAGGCACAGTCATATTTCTATCAAGTGATCAATAGCTGCAGGTTGATTTACTAGAACAAGTCGATCAGATCCACCTGAGTGTCACCTGATCGCTGCTTCAATGGAGGGATACAACAGATGATGATCGGGCCGTCGCCGAATCCCAAGAGTTAGAAAATGCACATCAAGTATTCTGACAGTGAGAGTAAACGAGGCTTTATTAGGCCTGACCCGTCTCGCTCAACATGACATGCAGTGAATTTGGATAAAGGAAGAGTGTTATCTACATCTCCTGTAGTCATACGACAGCACTGCTGACTGAGGAGGTTGTTGTGTAATGTTTTGTTGTTGTTGTTTGATCCAAACTGGAAAATGTATCTTTTAGCCTCATTTTCATTTACATCAGACTTGAACCTCATGAACTGTCATTTGAAGCTTCATCTCAGATTTGTTTGACTTCTCTAGACCACCGTCACTTCATTTAGCACTCACTTCCTGGAACAATGACATTACAGCGGTAAGAACATTCACATCACATTTTAATCATCCAGCTGACACAGGCTGTCGACAGATTCACTCACCTCATTATTCATGACAAATCCATTTGTATTTGTCAGTGCAGATTCTCTCAAAGATGAACAGAAGGGGGGAAGTGCTGTTTCCCTCCGTCTTCTCAGCACTGTTAGATTTTAGAGAGAGAATTCCTCGTGGGATTAAGACAGATCGATCGATTGACTGCGTCTGGCTGCAGAAACACAAACAGGTGAATACAGTTAAAGGGAACTTGGTCAGACACAGAGAGTGAGTCACTTTCTCTTTATTTTCTTTTTTTTCTTTCAGCCTATATGCTCTCCTTTATAATGTCCCCAATTTCCAAAATGTTTAGAAATGTGGCTAAAATGTGAATTTTATTTGATTATACTTGAATTATGCATAGTTGACCCAACGCAGTAATAGAGTCGGATTGATAAAAGTCAAAACATTTGGAGAAAAACATTTGGGGGACTAAAATATACTATACTATAATAAAATCAAATACTTTTAGAAACTAGTCTGGACAAAACTTGTTGTGTTCAACATTAAAGTTTGGCAGATGTTTTGCTTGCATTGAATACTATCTGATGCTCTTTGGTTCAGCTGCTGGAAGGTAAAAGTCCTTATAACCGCTGCCTATTAGACATCAGATTAAAGAGTTGTACATGATGCCACTGGTTTCATTTCAATATGCTAAAATCTTTGTTAAGAAATCAAATGAATAGAATAATCAACAAATTCAGCATCAACTCATCAGCTTGAATCATTTGACACATAAAAGCTCACATGAACCCGTTTGCTACGATGAAGCTTTATTTTTCTCTGGAAATCTGTATGTTCCTCTTGTAATAGTAGTTTCATATTATGAATACAGTACATATTCCATGTGATATTGGTATTTTTTTTTCTTGGAATAATACTTACATTTTCTTGAAATATTGGTACTTATTGTTGTAATATTGGTACGCTGCTGAAGGATTACTTTTCCTCACAATAGCTATAACTACTTTTTCTTGCCTAATCATCTCAGAAAAAGTTAAAAAAAAAAATTAAATAAAATGGCACTGATTCTCAAACTGATAATATTGCTGGCTTTTTTCCTGAAATCTCAGACTGTTTTTTTCCAACAGTGGCTCTTTTTAGTAAATGAATGATCGTTGATGAAAATGATTACTCAGCATTTCTCTGCACATGTGTACAGAGTGAAAATGTGTGTGGTAAATAAATATTGTGATTTAACCAGCAGTTTTTTTACTTTGAGATGAGAGTCAGTCCTGCTCAGATCTGCATCTGTTAAGTGAGATGAAGCGAGAGCATCGACTTCACCCTCAGTCTGAACATGTCGCTTGTCAGTTCCCTTTGGGGCTGAAGAGCTTTTATTCTGTTTGCTTCACTCTCCCCACTAAATTTGTCATTTCAGCTTTTAGTCTAGTGTCTATCCTCCCTCGTCTGTCATCTGCCTCTTCATTTCTGTGTTTTGTTTTCCTTCTGAATAATTTTTCTTCTTTTTATTAAAGCCAGCAGCGTTTCTTTGTGCCACCCACTCCGTGTGGTTTTGTCTCTAAGTTTTAGTTTCTTCACTTATCGCTCATGTCTTTTTATATAAATATGAAGCCACAAGCTTTCTTCTCTTTCACAGAACTGGTTCAGCTGGAAAAAAAACCTGCATCACTATTATTGTTATCAGGATATATGATGATATGATATTATGATACTGTGGTGAATATTTGTGATATTTTTTTTATATAAATACAAGTTTATTTAAATTTTCTTTACATTCATAATTATCTGACAGTCTTTACATCACATTATTTGGAATTAACCGAATGTCTTTACTTTGTGGGTTTTTTTTTTTAAGAATTTGGCAAAGAAAAATACAACCGTTTTCAAAAAAGTTGTGACAGTGCATAAAACGTCAATGAAAACAGAATGTAATGAATTTCAAATCAAACAAACTCATATTTAAGTGAAAGCAAATCTCAATTCAACAATGTCAAACTGCATTCAGCACATTTTACAAAAAATACAACAAAGGAGACCCTGAACTGTCGAGTAGATGAATTCCTATAGCAGGCAAAAATGGGTCAACATTTCACTTTCAAAACTCCAGCAACTGGTCTCCTCAGTTCCCAAACATTTTCAACTTTTTTGAAAACGTGGTTGTAAAAATGAATACCAATATAAATAAAAAGCTTTTTCAAACCGAGGAGAAAATGATTTTCTCAGATGATGAGGCATGAAACCAGTTAGAATATATTTCCATGGGGTGTTGGTGACTGCCACCGTGGTAATGGATTATGATTGGTCCTTCAGATGTGCTCAGAGTGACATGTGGAAGTGAAGACTTTAATTCTGTGTTTAATGAGACGACCACAGTGGGACTGTGCAGAAAGAACCACTGAAAGTTAAAGCAGCTTCACACCCACCCATGGAACCAGTGTTTGCTTTAACTTGCACTGCACTTCTTTTCTTTTAGTTCCATTACAAAATGATAAAGTAAATAAAGTTTGGTATGATGACAAAGATGATGATGTGAAAGATGTATCTGAAAGTTCTCAGAACCATGAACTGATGTATTGCATTTAAGAAATAGTTGATTGTGGGTAAAGAGTTCAACATTACTGCTGCTTCACCATGGTTAGGTTAGGTTAGGTTAGGTTAGGTTAGGTTAGGTTAGGTAGTTATTTTATTAATCCCCGAGGGGAAACAAATTTTGGACGCAGCAAATGCAATTTCATGCCAGAAGGACACAAATATTCTGATGAGGAAAATTAACTGAGGTTCTGATTGTTTGTCATCTTTAATTTTGTGCTCTAATTTCAAATATGTGGAAAGATATAAATGTCTGAACTCTGGAGAATTAATTCTGAAACCCATCAGGGTCGATTCGATGATGTCAGTTCAGTTCCAATGATTTAATTAGCTCTCCAGCATGTTTGAGAGGCTTAAGTTCTGCGCTGCCATAGTGATATGAGGGCCTTCGTCATTTCAAGTGTTCATTTTAATGGGGAAAAAAAAGGTCAGCTGTAATCTGCAGAATCATTTCTATTGGATATTATTTCTATTCCCTACACAGAGGACATCATTTGAGTAGGCGACCCTTCAACGAGGCGCAGGACACATTCATGTCCACTCTGCTGGAAGGATGTGGTCCTCAGACCACCTCTGAATGTGGTCCGAGGAGAAATAGTTGTGGGGGTTTGCAAATTTTAGTATCCATTTTAAATGATTTGCTCTATAGGTGACAAACCTTACCAACTAAATGTTCCTATGAGCATCCAATAACATTCAATAACACATAACATTCTGGATAAAGCTGCAAACCTCTGACCTGTCAGTTACTGAGGCTACAGTCTGTATTTTGGAAAGCAGCTTTCCTTGTTATTTCCCTTTTCTGAACACATTAAGCTTTTGTACAAAATATAGGTATTATATCAGTTTCTGCGATATCAGGGTGGGTTTTACTTGGCATGACATCAGAAAGGAAACCAGTGGTTAGCACACATCATCCGTGTGGAGGAAAGGGCGAAGACAGACATATTGGATATTCATGCTGATCAGAGTTTGTTACCCACTGAAAGTGATATTGACTTTATGGAATAATTCTAGTTTATTTCCACCAAGTGTATTTCCCATTAATGTGTTTATGTTGGTTCTTTGGGTCATGCTGACTTTGCACTCTTCACCTCTGTTGCAGAGATTTGGGTAAATGAGGAGTCACACGAAACAGCATTTATCGGGTCCAGAGCTCCCTGCAGCTGCCAGAATCCAAAATGTTTGGATGATTCATTTGAAGCATTTTGTTCACTGATAGTAAACACAAAAAAATGCCACTTGAAACAGTCATTTTGCTCTCTGTGTTGTGGATCTCCATCCAGAATGTATGTTTCCTCACAATAAAGAAAACTACAATCAGATGGTGCCGTTGCCATGGTCATGTATTAGGTAGGTAGGTAGGTAGGTAGGTAGGTAGGTAGGTATATACTTTATTAATCCCAGAGGGGAAATTTTTTCGCCACAACAGCATACATACAGGAGCAATAATAGAAACAATAGAATAAAATAATAATAGAATAGAATAATATAATAAAATAAAAAATATAAATATAAAATATAAAATGCACAGTACATACAGTATATATACAGTACATTAAATATCTATATATATTATATACAACAAACCAATAAACACAGTCAACATATATATATATATATATATATATATATATACATACGGTACAGTATATATCTATATATATAATATACATATAATATACAAGCAACCAAGAAACACAGTCAACAGTGTTTTTGTACTGTGATGGATTTTGCCAGAGGTGAGTTATTGTACAGTCTTATGGCAGTGGGCAGGAATGATCTCCTGTATCAGGAATGATCTCCTGTATCAGGAATGATCTCCTGTATCTGTCCTTGTGACAGCGGAGCTGGAGGAATCTTTTAGAGAAAGTGCTCCACTGTCCCTGCAGCAGGTGGTGGAGAGGGTGGACAGGATTATCCAATATGGATAATAGTTTGATCAGCGTCCTCCTCTCCACCACCTTTTCCAGACTATCCAGTTTGTAGCCGATGATGGAACCGGCCTTCTTAACCAGTTTGTTGAGTTTGTTGGTGTCACCGGCTCCAATGCTGCTCCCCCAGCAGACCCCAGCGAAGTACAAAGCACTGGCCACAACAGATGGTAGAACATCTCCAACATCTTGCTGCACACATTGAAGGATCGAAGTTTCCTCAGAAAAAAGAGTCGACTCATCCCCTTCTTGTAGACAGCATTGATGTTGGTCTTCCATTTCAGTCTGTTGTCGATGGACACACCCAGGTACTTGTACTCCTCCACCATGTCCACCTCCTCTCCCAGAACTCTCAGCGGTTGTGGAGCCGTCGTCTTCCTCCTGAAGTCGACCACCATCTCTCTGGTCTTGGCCACGTTCAGGAGCAGGTGATTCCTTCCCGCCCACTCCACAAAGTCCTCCACTACTGCCCTGTACTCCTCCTCCCGTCCATCCCTTATACACCGTCCACTGCAGAGTCATCAGAGAACTTCTGCAGATGTCTTGACTCTGAGTTGTACTGGAAGTCAGTTGTGTATAAGGTGAACATGAAGGGAGACAGAACAGTTCCCTGAGGAGCTCCAGTACCACTGACCACCGTATCAGACAGCACACTGCCCAGACGGACAAACTGTGGTCTGCCTGTCAGGTAGTCAGTGATCCAGGAGACGGTGGACGTGTCCACCCCCACCACCTGCAGCTTCTCACTCAGCAGCAGTGGTTGGATGGTGTTGAATGCACTGGAGAAATCAAAGAAAGTGATTCTCACAGAGTCACCGGTTCCATCCAGGTGAGACTGAGCTCGTTGCAGCAGGTAGATGATGGCGTCGTCCACTCCCACATGAGGCTGGTACGCAAATTGCAGAGGGTCCAGAGAAGATTTCACCAGCGGCCTGAGGTGGGCCAAGACCAGCCTCTCCAGCACCTTCATCACATGAGATGTGAGGGCAACCGGTCGGTAGTCGTTGAGGCCAGATGGAGTCGTCTTCTTGGGGACAGGAACCAGGCAGGACGTCTTCCACAGCACCGGGACCTCCTCCTGCTTCAGGCTCAGGTTGAAGAGGTGTTGTAGGACCTCAGCCAGCTGGGCGGCGCAGGTCTTCAGGACCACGGGGCTGATGCCGTCAGGTCCTGCAGTCTTGCGCTGGTGGATTCTCTCCAGCTGTCTCCTAACCTGGCCAGTCGTCACAGAGAGGGGGGTGAGGGGTGTGGGGGGGTCGAGGTGTCGATGGAGGAAGAGCCCTTTGAGATTGAGAGCTCTACGCAGTTCACCAGGGGGCGCAGAGGGGGGAGGGGGGGAGGCAGCAGAGGTGTTTTGGAGGTGTGAGGTGTGGAGGAGACAGATGAGGGTGGTGAACTAAACCTGTTGAAGAAACAGTTTAGCTTATTGTTCCTCTCCAGGTTCCCCCTGGTTGTTCCTCTCCAGGTTCCCCCTGATTGTTCCTCTCCAGGTTCCCCCTGGTTGTTCCTCTCCAGGTTCCCCCTGGTTGTTCCTCTCCAGGTTCCCCCTGGTTGTCTCTCTCTCCCCTTGAACCCAGTAATCTCCTTCATACCGGTCCACACCTCCCTCACGTTGTTCTGCTGGAGTTTGGCCTCCAGCTTCCTCCTGTAGGAGTCATTGCACTCCCTCATCCTCTCCTTCAGGTGGCGCTGCACTCTCCTGAGCTCCTCCCTGTCCCCAGACCTGAAGGCTGCTTTCTTCTGATTAAGAAGAACTTTCAGGTCACTGGTGATCCATGGTTTATTGTTGGGGAAGCATTTTACAGTCCGGGATGGTACGGTGGTGTGTTCACAGAATCTGATGTATTCTGTGATACAGTCCGTCATGCTGTTGATGTCGTCCCCATGTGGTCCACACAGCACATTCCAGTCCGTGGACCCAAAGCAGTCCTGCAGGGCGTCTTTAGCCTCCTGTGTCCACCTCCTCAGTCCTGGTGGTTACAGGCTGCCTCTGTAACATACTTTGGTGTCAGCAGGACCAGGTTGTGATCCGACCTACCAGGTGGGGAGGGGAGGGCAGTAGTACTGTATGCATCCATGGCATTAGCATACAGTAAGTCCAGAGTTTTATTGTTCCTTGTGGGGCAGTTCACATACTGGTGAAAAGTTGGCAGGACTTTATCCAGACTGGTTAAAGTCTCCAGTAACTAACAAAAATGCACCGGGATGCTGAGTCTGAAGTTTAGCCACAGTGGAGTGGATGGTGTCCACTGCTGCCTCTACGTCAGCTGATGGAGGAATGTAAACAACGATAACAATGGCGGACGTGAACTCCCTCGGCAAACAATAAGGGCGCATCCCCACGGCTAGCAGTTCAATGTCCGGGCTACAGAAACGTCCCTTCACACACACGTGGTCGGGATTGCACCACCTCTCGTTCACATAGACTTCAATCCCTCCACCTTTCTTCTTGCCGCTCCGAACAACGTCTCTGTCCGCCCGAACAGTCCTGAAGCCGGTACGGCCGCGCTGTGGTCCGGGAGATGTGAGTGCAGCCATGTCTCGGTGAAACACATGATGCTGCACTCCCGGTACTCTCTCTGGGTCTTTACCAGCGCCGAGCTCGTCCGTCTTGTTGGCCAACGACCTCACGTTCCCCATTAAGATCTCCGGTACTGCTGGTTTGTAGTTCCTCCTTTCCGCCTTTAGCTTAGCTCCGGCTCTGCAACCCCGCCGTCTTCTCCGAAGTTCAACGGGGATCTCAGGCCTCGCAGCAGCAGTAGAGGTCTACTCAGCGCGATCAGCTGATCACACGAGTAAACAATAACAGAGCCCCCAGCCTTTGATTGGCGCTAACATTAGCTTCCTGCTCCTGGTTTCCATTTAGCACTGCTTCAGTAGCATTTGACTTCCAAAGCTCTGTTGTTTCGTCGATGGTCTTTTCAAACAGGAAATACTACTTAATATTTGTGTAGAACAGAAGTCTCCAACATTTCTTCCTCTGAGAGCTTCTTGATTTACTGGATAGATTATGATCGACTGGTTGGAGAGACGTGGTTTAGAACCATTCGACTGTTCATCAACTAATGCCCCTCCCCCCACCTACACACACACACACACACACACACACACACACACACACACACACACACACACACACACACACACACACACACACACACATATACACACACACACAGTTACACACACACACACACACACGTACACACATATACATGCACATACACGCACAAACACACGCACGCGCACACACAGACACACACACACACACACACACACACACACACACACACACACACACACACACACACACACACACACACACACACACACACACACACACACCCCGACAGACTACTGGCCGTAACAACAACCAACAATCGTGCCAGAAACCAGCCGACTCTCGTACAGCACATTTTTGAAGTTGTTTTGAATGAGCGGCAGCGTGACGACGTGCTCAGCGTTTGTTCTCCAACAGTTACCCACCGACACTGGTCTCTGATTGGTCCGCCCTTCAGAGCGCTGTACAAACGCTAACACCAGCCCAGTTGCCTGTACTACATGTTTTTTTTATATGTTAATGCCTATTTGAATATTTGATGACATACCCGTGACTCTGTTTGTGCTCTCTGTTTGCCCTTTGGAGTCAGGGAATAGATGAGCGTCATGCCGTGCCCTCTGGGTAATGCAGTTTATTTAGGGCCGTTATCATTTGTCCAGATAACCTGATATTCAGAGGGCAGAAAAATGTTGAAGAGGCGGTACGTTACACCGACGAGTACCGGCTGTCACGAGCCTTGTGAAACTGCGTGGGGATCTCGTGGTTGTCGCGGTTACCAAATGCCAGACCTTTGTTTTTATTTGACTTTGGATGTTTTTCTGCTGAGCTCATTAATACACAGATCTACATACACACACGGTTTAGGTGCCATTATTTTGTCGATATAATTGTGTTGGTGTTGTGTTGCGGTTTCAATTTAAAACAAAAACAGGCAAGTCGGATGAATAATTCATTCACCATCTGTGTGTGTGTGTGTGTGTGTGTGTGTGTGTGTGTGTGTGTGTGTGTGTGTGTGTGTGTGTGTGTGTGTGTGTGTGTGTGTGTTAATCCCTTCAGTTTTGCTGCTGATTTTCTTCGTCAAGCGTGAGAGAGTAATTAATCAGATCTGAAATGAGATTCTGGAATTAAAACCATTGAGAGTGTGTGTGTGTGTGTGTGTGTGTGTGTGTGTGTGTGTGTGTGTGTGTGTGTGTGTGTGTGTGTGTGTGTGTGTGTGTGTGTGTGTGTGTGTGTGTGTGTGTGTGTGTGTGTGTGTGTGTGTGTGTGTGTGTGTGTGTGTGTGTGTGTGTGTGTGTGTGTGTGTGTGTGTGTGTGTGTGTGTGTGTGTGTGTGTGTGTCAGCAGTTTAGCCTTAATGAATTCTGACAGGCAAATTATATCAGCTTCCTCCTCATCATTGGTTCTCTGCTGCATTTCCTCTGTCTTTTCTCCCAGAATTCCTCTTTTCTGTTTCTTTGTCTTCACCTTCTACTTTGTATTTCATTCCCTTATTTTATTCAACAAACAGCCTGAATAAAGGTTTGGAAGCCAATGTTAAGGTAAACTTCACTGTTACTGTTTGTATTGTTAAAGTGTCATAATTTCCTACATTATGACAGGAAGTGATGATACTGTAAACACAGAACATGGGAGGTGTGTTTGACCTGTGAACTCATCACACATCCCTTCAGCTCCTCGAACTTCCCGTCACCGTCTGAAGCGTTTCCAGCCACAGACTGCGTTCTGCCTGTTATCAGCCTTGTGAGACACACATTCACACACATTCACACACATTCACACACATTCACACACATTCACACACATTCACACACATTCACACACATTCACACACATTCACACATATTCACACACATTCACACACATTCACACACATTCAGACACATTCACACATATTCACACACATTCACACACATTCACACACATTCACACACATTCACACACATTCACACACATTCACACATATTCACACACATTCACACACACACACACACACACACACATTCACACATATTCACACACACACACACATTCACACATATTCACACACACACACACACATTCACACATATTCACACACACACACACACAGATGGTGTTGCTTTTGTTAGATCAGTGTATTGAGCTGTGAAATGACTTTTTATTGGAGGACATTCGTTTATCCGTCACGCCGACATGCAAATGACAGCGTCTTGATTGCAACAACTGAAAATAAACAAAGATGGAATACACAAAGTTCCTCTCCGCTTTACTACACCTGGCTGGTGCGTGCAGGATACCTGTTAGGTACCAAGATCACCACAACAACAAACTGAAATTCAACATGTTAGTTCTTGACACTGACACAATACTAAAGTCATGCTGCTCCTCTAGATTCATGTGAAACTGCTGTTCCAGGTATTCTGCCGATGAAGATGAAACTTCTTGGTCTTGAACTGGAACTTGAACATTTAACTTGATTTGAGTCTCGCTGGTTTTGGCGCCGGACGTTACTCAAGATTTTGTATTCTCAATGTAAGACTTGACTTCAGAGTTTTTGGTTTAAACTGGAGACTTGACTCAAGACTTGTTGGTTTTGGCGATGGGCTTGACTGAAGGACTTGTTCTTCACATGAAGGCTTATTATTCTTCGTGTGAAACTTGACTCGGGGCTTATTGGGTTCGTCTTGTGACTTGACGCTAGACTTGTTGAGCTCTGTCCTCACCTGAAGTATACTAATACTGAAGTAATGATATTTTTGTTGTCTAACATGACAATTTCTGACAGCACACAATTCCAACAAATCCCCACCATAACACAATCAACCTACAGCCTCCTCTTTTAAAACACTAGATTTTGTTTGTGTCAACAAACATAACAGCAGAATTATTGTCAGTTCGCACAAACACTCTAATTAGAAATTTGTTTCTAGTTACAGTGCAATTAAAATGAAACGGAGAGCTTTTCTAAACAGTGTGACAGTGAAACATGTCACATCGATTCACAATCCAAGAATAGTGTCTGTTTAATTTCCGTGTGGAAACTGGGCTAATTGGCTGTCAGTTAGTGAACAGAGAGCTGTCAGATCCACTCCCTGCTCATTTTAGGGAGATTAGCAAACAGCATGCTCATACTGCAGCAGAGGAAACAACACAGCTGATTCTCTCAGCCAGAATGACCTGCAGTGATTTTGGGAAATGCGGAGGAAAATTACATTTTAAAATTAATATAGGAAATAAAAAAAAGTTGGAGCGATGTTCTTACCTGCAAGTTCCAGGTCTGAGTTGCAGCCTGAGGTTTTACGTATGGTGCTACTGCTTTATAGTTTAGTTATATTGAGCCTTTACTCAATAAATGTGAAGAATTTCTTATCATTTTTCTCGATTAGGGTTCAGCCTATTTGGAGCATAATTACCCGACACTACCAACCTCTCCATTACTTTGGTTACACAACCCGCACCTTAGTAGCATTTAAGTCAGCCATCCTTCATCTACGAACTACCACAACGTACGGGAAAAGACAGACAGTACAGCAAACATCCCTCAAAAATACAAAAATATGTGATGACGGAAATATTATTCAATAAAGTTTATTGTCAAAACACTCAAAGTAACTTAAGATCAGGTGACAGAAATAGCACTGCCGTGTGGACAGGAAGTAAACAGCCGCTCTGCTCTGTTTCAATGTTCAGTGTTCATTAAAATGGACTGAATGAAATCCACCAATGAAATGCTGTCAGTGACGATGTGATATCTGGACCGACCATCACATTAATTTCCTGCTTGATAAAATGTTAATTAGCTGTCAGACAGGCAGCGGAGTCCTCTCCTTTTATTAGAACCACAGCTGCAGCATATTAAAGAACTTCTCCACTAGTTATTTTTCCCTTTGGGAGCATTTGTTCTATTTTATTGTCCAGCGTTGGGTTCGCTATGTTGTCGTCTGAGAAGGAAAAAACAGATAAAGCACAAATGTTTAAGGCAACATGCTGCTCCAAAAACAAAAACACTATAATTACCAAAGACATAAAAGTGTAGTTGCCGTGCATGTTTTATTGAAAGAGAACAGTTTCTCAATCCCACGGCATCCTCATGAAAACTTTAAATCATTATACAATTTAGTGATTCGTGAATAGATGTTCCTCCTGGAGGTATCAACAGATTCGGTAGCCAACATGGTTGATTATTCACTTAGATAAAGATGACTTACTCAACATACGGCTACTGTTGTTACTCAGGGAAATTCTGAAGCTCTCAATAATTTACTAAATTATCAAACTCATTCTGCTTTGATAAAGAAATAAAGAAATAAAGTTGTACATTGTGGGACCTGTGATACATCCATGGCTACTCTGAGCTCTGCTGTTACTACAAAGCTCTGCAGCTGGAAGGTGGTCTTTTCACACGGGAGCTGTTCGCCCGGAGCGAAGCGTACTGTGAAAAGCATGGGAGGGTCTGTGTGTACTTATCAGACTCAGAACAAATACAACGTACAAAGAAGTTTACTTTCAAAATTGCATAAATAAAGCTAAATAAAACACTTATATCCAGTCTGAAATATGTGAGGGGGCTCATAGCCTCGTAAGTTGGACTTTTGACATCTTACAAACAGGAGTGTGTAGTCAGGATCATATTTCAACAGCTCCACCAACCTTTTATGAAGTCGTTTGAAGAGTTCTTAAATATAGCAGATGTTTATCTATATTTAAACATCCTGCATTATATGTTAATTAAAGGAGCTAAATACTTTTTCCACAATGGATTTTCACCGAAACCTTTGCTGTGTGTCAATTTACATACGTATGTACTTCACTACGAGTACCTGGATGGAGTCAAATCGGGATTTTAGTTTTTACCCTAAACAGTCACCATCCTGCTACGAAGTGCAGCGGGAGGAACCAGCAAGCTGTTTCTAAACTGCTGCAACCGCTGCACTATACCGATGCAAGTTGTATATGTCCACAAAAGGGTTTATTTTTCACAAAGTTGTGTGCGTGAAACAGGGTACAAAAGTGCACAATGGATTTGAGACAACACTACCCTGTTAAAATGCATGCACCACACTAGTAAGTGTATTCACTGTACGTTTATGAAATATTAGAGTATTCACTGTACATTTACCAAATATTAGAGTACTCACTGTAAGTTTACCAAATATAAGTGTAGTAAATATAAGTGTGTGAATTGGGACGCATCCATTGATGTTTCCCTCAGTGTGCCTTCTCTCTTCTATGTATTTTGTCCTTGGAGGTCATTGTAGTCTTTAAATGCTGCACACACAGGGACAGTCCCTTAATACAGACGTTGTGCAGTGTTTTCCCCGGTGAGTGGGGGGGGTGGGGCAACATGTTGATGTGGTTTCACTGTCAGTCACACAGCGGATGGTGAAGGCAGACTCCTCTGACTGACTGCAGGCTGGAAACACAGACGCTGATCAATAAGTGGGCTGTCGGGAGCTGAATGTATGAGCTTCCGTCTGAGCCCAAAACAGACCAATTGTACGTCTATCAGGCTCCACTGTCGTTATCTGTTGAGCCTGACAAACAGCTTGCTACTGCGTGTTTGTGTTTTCACTGCCATCCTCACTGTCTTTGTTTCCGTTAATCTACAATATGGAAATTAAAATCCTGGTTTCTAATTGGCTCAGTTTGAACTTTTCTCTTGACCTTTTTTGTTGGAACTAAGTTTATCACCACAATCGACTCCTTTTACCATTATTTTATAGTGTTATGGAAAAACTCTCCATTATAGCTGCTTTAAGACTTTTTAAAGTCTACAAAGTACATGTAGATTCTTGTGCGGATTCCAGATGAACTTCACCCTTCACTCTTCAGACAGACAGCGCGCATCACAAAATTACCTTGGTGACCTTAATGTAATGTGATTTTTTTTTCTCTGGAAATTAGTTTAATTTGTTTTTCTTAATGGAGAGGACCAGTGCAACACAGTCCTCCACGTTACATTATTGGAAGACAAACTGAAATTGAATTTCAAGAGCTGAATTAGAAATCATCTGACTGAGTTAAGTAATTAAATTACAAAATAAACGGAATTATCTATTATAGATTGTGAAAAAAACATTTAAATCACATTTACTGTTCAAAATGTTGATGATTACATCCAAATATATTATTTTTTGTAAAACAAAAGCTTGTATGTTAATAATATCCATCCCTTCATACGTCTGGACAGGCTTCCTTCATCTGGCAGAATTAAACTTTCAGCCGTGTTTGTGTTTAGGTCTCATGTTTGAATTTGGACCATCTGCAAATCAATTCAATGTACATTGTTCGAAGCAACATGCAGAATCCAGTGTCAACATGTAAACGGCACCGAGCCTCGATGAGAGTTTTATCATCACTCAGCAGGGAGTTGAACTGAATGTAGACTTGAGTTGAGATTGTGTGAATATTTCTCCTTTACTGCAGTCAGTTACGACATACATACTTGTGATTTGTTTTGATGTTTGTGCTGTAAAATGAAGACAGTTTTAAAAGTCATCAATAAAATAATCAAATGCAACAAGTTATATTATTTTGATGACGAGATTAAATCAGTCCCCTTACTTATTACATTTTTAACTTCAAGACATTGTAAGTCAACAGTTTGATGACTAAGAAGTATTGTATGTGTATCCAAATCCAGATAAACAGGGTTGCAGTGGAGACTAAATGTACATAAATCCTGTTTGCCTTCCCCTCACAGTCTGAAGTAGCCATTACTCAAACCTCCCTGGTGTTTGTGAACACTTCTCATCACTTTGCACACCTGTTTCTCTGCTCGGTAGACTCCCTCTCTCCGGTCCTTCTGCTAATTCAGACCTGCTTGCTTTGTTTTCTGCTGGCACATTGTACCCTCCTGTCATCAGTGTTACAATCTGCTGATACGGCGCAGCATCCACAGACCACCCACATGTGCTGCATGAGAGTGAAAACAAGCTGATGATGCAACAGTCGAGACAGACGTACCACATTCATGGAAGTGGAGTTTTGTTGACAATAAAGAACATAAATTGCTCCTTGGGATTTGTTCTTATGTCTTCATTTTCTCTTTGTTGTTGTCTGTGTCTCTTCGTATTTCGGGCTCTTACTGTGTTTTTGCTGACGTCACCGCCGTGGCGTGAAAGCTTCAACATAGCAAAGACTGCAGTAGTTGTCTGAGCTTCACGGCTCAGTTGTGAACTGTGTTGAGTTTCTGAGTGCCAACAGTGTGGAGGGGAAATTAGGGGATTTGGGGTCACTGCTGAGCACTTTAGCTAAATGAGCTTTAGTGTTTGAGAGCCTTAGTGTGTGAACAGGCTTCATAATGAGCGGCTGCAAGCTTCAGTCCCGAAAATCACAGAGCAAACAGAGTCATCATGGAGGGGAGTCCGCCTGTTACGTTCGGAACTGGTGGAGATTAGGCGATAATGTGAGGATCCAGCAGTTTCTCTCTCTGAATCATGCCATCGCTGCCCCCTGCTGAGCATCACCCACACTGCTGCTTCTGCTGCCGGGTGCAGCCTTGCCCAATGAACAACTTTCAGAATGTAACATGTAAAGTAAATGTACAGGAACTTTAAAAAGACACTGAAGAAAGTGACGTGGTTTTGTGTGCAAAGCAGAAAACCGCATCTAAAGTTGACCTTTGACCCTGTCTTCACACCTAAATGTGATTGGACGATGACTACCGAAGCACAAAGCAGAGTCAAGCTGTCCAATCCGATATTCAGATGATTCACTTCCCCACAAGTTTGGAAAAATTTAGATTTTCAGCATGAACAACAGCACAGGCTCTTCAATGAGCCTCGTTTTATTTAGTTGCATTTAATGATATTGTATAAAATGATGGAAAACATTTTAATGCGTCGCTGCTTTTTCTCTTTTTTCTCTTTTAAGATGGACTGAGATGAAGTGGAAAACTGTCCTGTGGTCTGATGAAGCAAAATTATAATGAGTTTACATGTTTTTCAAAACATTGCATTTTGTTTTTATTTACATTTTACACAGTGTCCCAAATTTTTTTGGGAAACAGGGTTGTAGACCTCCTGGATTAAAATGGAGGTTCCAAACTGTAGTGTCAGAGCTCCACATGCTTAATACTTATCTTACATTAGACTGAGCTGGATCTGATCAGCTGTTCTCCGAGGTGAGTCCACACGGTCAGAGTTAATTTGTAACAGGCTTCAGGTCTCAGCCCCAGCAGGACAAAACCATCATCACCCGCCATCACGACTGTCATCATCATCATTTGTAATCACAGAAAAATCTGTTTCTGTCGTCTGTACTTCCATCAGTGGTGGCTGTGACTCAGGCAGCTCTCTGCGTCAGCGCCGAGGCCAGTGTTTAAATTTAGCAGGTCACGTCCAGTCCCATCTATTCACCATGTCTTTTACAATGACATCATTACCTTCCAGTGACACCACACCTCAGCAACATCAAGGACACATCAGGCGGCATCAGTTCACATCATCCGTTCACTGATGAATCTGTGACCAAACCACAGGTTCTGTAGGATCGTGGAATATTAAAGCATTTAAAAAAATGCTACTTTCTAGCCACCTCCTCAGTTAAAGAGCGTGTTTTATGCATCTGAGACCAATAGTGAAGATAATTGAATACGATAGTTTCTTTTACAAATGATATCAATTTGAAGGTTTGAGTAAAACGTTGAAAAATGTCAGTGAATTTCAGAATATCTTACATTTAGTATATTGTATTATAATAAGAATAGCTAATTAAAACTGCAACCAGTGATATGCGTGCCCTCGCACGCTGCACGTCAGGGATCCAGCAGGTCGGGCCGTCCACCGAATTTCGTGCATGTAGGTAAATGTAGCGGCATCTGTTTAGGGAGCCATTTGGTCACACCCACTCGGGACTCCACTAAAACAGTTCAAATTGTATTTAATTTAATTCAATTTCATTGTTTTAGTTTATTTTATTTAATGAAAAAAAGTCATACTATAGCATTCCGTGCAAAATATTACATAAAAGTCATATGAAATATGAAAAAAAGTAATATTATAGTATTCCGTGCAAAATATTACATAAAAGTCATATGAAATATGAAAAAAAGTAATATTATAGTATTTTGTGCAAAATATTACATAAAAGTCATATGAAATATGAAAAAAAGTAATATTATAGCATTCCGTGCAAAATATTACATAAAAGTCATATGAAATATGAAAAAAAGTAATATTATAGTATTTTGTGCAAAATATTACATAAAAGTCATATGAAATATGGAAAAAAGTAATATTATAGTATTTTGTCCAAATTATGAAAAACAAGTCATACTACTGAATGTCGTCCACAATATCTAAAAAAGTCATACTATAGCAAAATATGCTAGTGGAGGTCATGATGCCAAGAGAAACACATGTCCAATGAATTTGGTGTGTGCAGGTGAAACTGGGTGCCAGGCTGCAGTTTAGGGGGCGGTAGCGAGCCATTTGGCCACGCCCACTCGCAAAACACATATGGTCTCACCACGCCGGATGTATTTGCCATGTTTCATGAGGTTTCAAGCATCCTTTCACCTGAAACATAAAGTTCCTGTGTCACGGCGAAACATCAAACTTTGCCGCATCGCCACGGTGACGCCCTTCGAAAAGTCACGCAAAATCCTGAATATATCCTCATCAACATGTTAAGGCTATTCTGACCCGACTTTAGGTTCATGTGATCAACCAGCTCAATGAAGCATGTGAAAGTATGAAAAGTTGAATTTCCAGTTTAAAGCAGGGGCGCTATGACTATGAGCGCATTTTACCATACAGATGTCTTCAGGGCCGGACTGTTATCATACGTGTAAAGTTTGGAGACAGTCGGTCCATGTACATAAGATTTAAAGCTATTATAGTTTCATGGCGAGACACACCGATCGACGAAAACAAAATCTTTTAACAACTTTTAATCCCAAAGGTGTTAAGAAAAATTCTGCAGGAGTTCATTAAAGCACAACATGTACGAATCGGCAAAAATTCAATATGGCAGACTTCATGTTAAGTTTAGGTCTTAGTGCCAAAAGACTTTTTTTTATATGTAGGTATACTACATACTACATGTCCACCGAATTTCATGCATGCAGGTAAAACTAGGTACCAGGACTGCAGCTTAGGGGGCGCTCGTGAGCCATTTGGCCACGCCCACTCACGAAACCACTACAATATGTTCATTTTCACCACGACTGATGCGGGTTCCAGAATTCCTTGAAGAACAACAGGGCTTTCGCACCACTCGGTGCTCGGGCCCTAATAAAGTCATGGCAGGAAGCCTATTTGTTCTGGTTTATAGCGTCTCCTCTTCCACTGCCGAAGGTGATTGTATTCCTCTACATACCAAGAGAATCCCTCGGCGCATCGTTACCACTCCTCTGCTTCAAGTCTTTCCTGAAGATGTTGAATCTGCTCACATTCAGACGCCACAGTATTTGTGAGGTCAGTTGATGCTCCCGTTCTCTCACAGGGGTCAGATGAGTTTGAGGTCAGAGATCTTCGGAGGTCTTGTCTACTTTGCTTTGTGCATGAATGTAAATTGAAACAAGTAAGAGACAAACACAAACTGTGATGTTGGAAGCAACACTATCAGAGATTTTCCCTCTCTGGATGTAACAAACCAGAAGAAACAGAGTCAAATCCAGTGTGGACAAAGATGTCCACATACTTTTGGCTATGTAGTATAAAAAAGAATGGTGTCTGGTTGGAGTTCTTCACTGTGTGTTGCTGCTCTCTGGTGGTCACATGAAGAACTGCAGCATCATCAGGACACCCTGGACTCGCTGACTGCAACGTTTCAGATGGTGGTGGTGGTGGGTGTCCTGCTGTATGCTGCTGAGGTGGCAGCATGACACAACATCCCCGCAGGTCAGAGAAGGAGCTGCAGCTCACAAACCTCCATCCAGAGGCAGTGGGTCGTGACTTGGACTGTTGATTGTCTCCTTCCTCTCCTGCCTCGGCTCTCTCCACATTCTGTTGGACTGTGTTTTCATGAGTGCACTTTTTATTCCATTCATCTATTGATTTATTGATTGGTTGATTTTTCTTCGGTAATCCATTTTGGTCTCGGTCGTGCTTTCAGTCTTCAGATCCAGATCATTTTTTTTAATCTAATTTCCTTGTTGGGATGAATAAACTGTCTGTCTGTCCGTCTATCTATTTATCTTAGAAGTGACATTTTTCTCACTTTATTAAAGCCTCTGTTTTTGATGGAGCATGTGTGGTCTTGTCGTATTAGTTTGTTGTGATATGATCTTCTTAGTTGTTGTTGGCATCAAACCGTGTCATCTTCTCACCAAGATACTCTGCAGCCACAAACTGTACTCAAGTAAAAATACTTTTACTTACGAACTAAAAAAGTCATTAAAAGGGTCAAAGGTTGTAAATGGAGTAACGAAGTAACTCAGTTTAGTACAAAAATATTTGAAAAGCTCACTTTTGTCTATTTCTTTTTTTGACATGACTGACACTACTTCAACCAGGAAACGACAATATATTCAGTCTATCTCACAATGTGAACAAAAGATGTCCTAGTGAATATTATGTTCATTTTACACTCTATGAAACCTTTGAAATGACACTATTTGATTGTTAGAAAAATTAATTATATGCGTGGATAATATCTATTACGTAAAATAGGAAGTATAAGAGTGTCAACATGTTAGAGTCCTTCAACCTTGACATAATTATAGTATACAATAAGATTAAAAGGACATTTAAATAACACAGTCTGACCAGTGACATCAACATTATTCACTCAGATAAAAATCATGAAACACATATATAGCAGATATTAAAACATTTCCAAGTCCAACAAATTTGCAGAGAATGTTTAATATTATACGACTCTTTTAGGATCATTAGGAGATAATAAAGTGATGCTTTCTCATATTTGTCTATTAAAAACTGTTCCGTCCACTTTTTAATGTTTACCTGAGAAAGAACGTGTGTTTGAAATATTATATCAATCACGTCCATGTAAAACCAAAAAGTAGTCTGTCTTTTTATTTGGTCTCTAAGTTATCCAGCATCATAAACTGAGTGTAGATAACATTAAATCCAAAAACATGCACCTCAGGTCAGGTTACCTGGCGCCGCGCTAGTGGCAGCCTGCTGCAGCAGCTCCCCCCTGAGAGCCCCCCTGAGAGCCCCCTGAGAGCCCCCCTGCTGTAGTGAAGACATTTCCCCTCGGGGATTAATAAAGTGTATAAAATCAAAAAAAAAATCAAAAAATGTATTGGTATTTACACAACAGACTCTCCTTGTTTAGTGTCTGCAAAGTCCTCTGATGCACTGACTTCAGATCAGTGTTGGTGACATGATGTTTGCGTGTGTGAAGCGTGTCTGGTTGGTGGCACATGTTAACACTTTTGGATTCCTGCTGAGAAAATTGTTTGTTGTGTGTGAAGGTTTCATTAGAAAGAGATTGTTGTAGCTGCAGCATCTTTCCTTCAATTACACACACACACACACACACACACACACACACACACACACACACACACACACACACACACACACACACACACACACACACACAACTAAACAAAATCTGCTCAATTAATTATTGCTGAAGACATTGTGTGTTGTGTTGTGTTGTGTGTGTGTGTGTGTGTGTGTGTGTGTGTGTGTGTGTGTGTGTGTGTGTGTGTGTGTGTGTGTGTGTGTGTGTGTGTGTGTGTGTGTGTGTGTGTGTGTGTGTGTGTGTGTGTCTTTCTATATTTGTGAGGACCTTGACTGAACACTTGAAACCTGTTTAAAGTTCATACTTCAAACTTAACCCATACCACCTTGAAGGCTGTGGATGTTTTTCTGCTTCAACATCGGTTCCACTCGGTTAAAAATATGGACTCAATGTGCATCATGTCAGAAATATAAAGGGGAAACTATGTTTTTTATTTACTTTTATTATTAACAAAAAAAGCTGAATCCAAATAAGCCAAAATCCTATTGGAGACACACAGACAGGTTCTTCCTCCACGCAGTGACTCCCAATAACCAGGTCAAGTTGAGACTAAGGGCTCCTCTCAGTGGACAAACAGAAAAACTACAACCTCTGGGTCGACATCCAGGCTGAAAAGTTTGTCTGTTTGGTGGGTAAGAAAGAACTTTGTGGTTGTGAAAGGAGCTGTGTATGCACCTCACAGAAAAAATAGATCAATGGTGAAGTTAGTGGTCCTGATGCAAGGAGGAAGGCCACAGAAATAAAAAAAACATAAACACAGAGACAGCCGAGCCCACACAAGGTCAGCGGAACAAGCTCGGCCCTCCCAAACAGCGTTATCGATTCACAGACTGACTCACTCCAGAAAACAACAGTTTCATTCTGAACAACAACACTGTGGCAAAGCAAAGGAATAAAACACAAAAACATCATCACCCTCATGACATTGCAGGAGCTTAACTGTACTCAAGTCGATAAGGAGGCAATATCCACAAATCTGACCATGACTGTGCAGAAATAGTCGGCCATATTTCAAAATGCACTTCAAGGTTGTCACCAATACGATAGAAATGCAAACACAGGCTGATGAAAGCACAGCTCACAGGCGTCTCTAGCTAATCATTGATGCAAGATGTGGTTTCAGTGGTCAGAGAGCTGCTTTAAGACACAACAATCAAAGAATTATAGCTGAAATGTTTCTAAAATCTAAAACCCTCCTCCTTTATATTCACTCGCTCCACTGATTGGCTGTGGGGGGGGGGGGAGTCCCGCCCACCTACGACTGCCGTGCCAGCTCTGATGATCGGTGTCTTCAGCTGTCCTTCAAACAAAGACGAACTTGTGCGGGTGCAGCAGATCAGTGATTAAAGACTTGAGCCGTGGCCATGAACATGCCTGCTACACATGTAGATTATAAAACATGCAAATTAAACACTGCATGCTAAAAAACACATAATGCAAATAAAAACATGCTAAAGCCGATATAAAAGCAACCAAACACAGCAAAACTAAAATGGCCTGTTCTCTGCCTGACGTCATGTAGCTCATGTTTTCCTGGTCATCGTGGAACTTCGAGATTTGACTTGTGATGGTGAGTCCACATAAAGCCGAGATAGATGGAGAGTTCTTCAGCATGCATCTTAAAAGCATCGCCACCGATGGGGCTGCAGTCATTATAATAATTATTATTATAATAATAACAGTAATTATTAATTGCCGACTGGCTTTCCTTGTGACAGAAAAACGCCTTTAATGTCACTGCCTGGTACACTGATTACAACTAGTCAGAGAAGCTCTTCAAGAAGGGACTCACTAATCACTGAGTTATCTTTTTAAACTCCACTCACTCCATCAGCAACTAGAAATGATAGAAGTAGTGGATGAGCTCAACATACAAATATGAGATATTGGCCAAACTTTCACCATCAGATGCGTCTCCAGTGGCGAGAAGAAAGTAAAAGCTCTAAGATCTCTGCACTCGCTCTCCATTTTAAAACGTCTCCTCTTATGCTGAGAGGCAAAATGCATCGATGTTTTCACAGCCATGAAGACATCTGGTGGGAAATCAATGATGAAGGCTAAAGCGTGTCTCATCAGACCGTGGAGCTGACAGACGGCAGCCGGAAAATAAACAAGCATCACTTTTATGAATTGGTGGTTGGCAGTCAAGCCAAGCGCTTCAGGGAGTCAAACATGGTCCAGAAGCTCATAGCTCTTGATAAGCACTTTTGGCAGAGAGCAGGAGGCCTTGATTTTGTACGGCGAACATGAAGCACACAGCGAATCTAAATCGCTATGGGAACCAGATAGGAAAGCTGTGGAGCAGTTTAGAAGCCAGAAACTGTAGAGAACACCACAGAGCATAAACCTGCAAAGACTATGCATAGCAAGGTGCACTTACCTTCCAACCTGGTAAAATGTGAAATAGACATGCCGGTCCACTACAGCAAAACGTGAAATAGCCACGCTTTGGCCTGTCTAGGCGTGACAGTTACACATGTTCCTGTAGTGGACAAAAATGAATGCTGGAGCCATGTGATTTACAGGAAAATGAAACTTATAGCTAAAACACAAAAAAACAACTCAACAAAAACGTGGTCACCTCCTGGATTCGGACATCATCCTGCATGGTAGTCCATGACTGATGTCCCCAAACCAAAGTCCTGCCCCCTGATACTGTGAAAAAAGTACTTTACTGTAACGCCTAGACAGGCCAAGGCCTGGCTATTTCACGTTTTGCTGCAGTAGACCGGCGGGTCTATTTCTGAAAAATGAGGGTGTCGGTGAGGCGAGTGTCCTGTGAGCTCTCTTCGGCAGTGCATAGGAGTTACCTACATGATAATGATACTAGCCTGGTTCATGTGTGTGCACACCATGGACAGCAACTCCCCCCACCCCCTCCACCACCTGCCACCAGGGATTTTGCACACTGGGTACAAGCACATCAGTGGCTGTTGAACATAAGCTGAAACACAGCTGCAGCAGTAGTTCACATGTAAAGGAAATAACAGAAACAGTGGTTGTCCATGAAAAATGACACACAATACGTGCATTAATAATTTCTACCGACACAATTCTGCATTAAAAGAGATGAAAACGTGCTTCTGACTTGGCACAAAAGATAAAAGATGATGTTTTAGAGCGAAGGACACGGCATGAAGCCAACGTCTACAGACGCTCCAGATGAAACTTTGCCAAAGAATTTGAAAAGAAGCCTGATGCACGCAGGCAGCACTTTGTTCGGTCGAATGAAACCAAAATAAATCAGGTGGAATCAGATGGTGACGACCGTGTTTGATGTAGAACGAGTCCAGTCCATGTGCCCAAGTGTCCTTGGGCAAGACACTGAACTCCAAGATGTTCCCTTGTGTGTGTGTGTGTGTGTGTGTGTGTGTGTGTGTGTGTGTGTGTGTGCGTGCGTGCGTGTGTGTGTGTGTGTGTGTGTGTGTGTGTGTGTGTGTGTGTGTGTGTGTGTGTGTGTGTGTGTGCAGTCTATTTATAGTGGCACTATGAATGCAAACTTGTGTTCCCAAATACTAAATAAAAAGATGATTCCCAGTTTCAAGAAGCTTGGCAGGAGAGGAATTCTCCAGGATGCCAACGATCCCAAACACACTGCTGGAGAGTGCAAGAGTTTTAAAGATAAAAAAAAAAAAAAAAAAAAGAAGTAAAAAAACTAAATCTGGCCAAGAAGTCTCTTATCTGACATGAATCCAACAGATCACCTCTGGGGTGTTTGAAATTGGAAGGCGGTGCAACAAAACTCCTCCAGCAAAGAGCAGCTGAAAGGAATCACATGACGCATGGCAGAGCAGATTTGTGGAAGACTGGTAGGATCTCTGTTCAATCTGTCATCAAAAGGAAAGGCCGACATGCAACATATTAAAACAATAGGATAGTCTCATTAATTCAGGGTGTGGAGGATTTTAATGCACTTAAAGATTGAAAGATTGAGATTGAACTTTGCAGCAAACCTGTTTGTTTTTAAATATACATGAGATCAGATAGCCCACACTTCAATTTCAGATCTTACAATTGTAATGAGATGATGATATTTTGGATCATTTAACCTCTCAGTGATATTAAACATTGGTTCAGTTGGACTGTGTTACTCTGGGTCAAGATTTTATGGTTTTAATTTCTTCGTTGGCAGGAAAAATGGACGTTGATTGTTTTCTTGTTTTATCTCGAAATATAAAAAAAACAAAATCAAAATCAAAAGCTTTCTTTGTCACACTGTCTAATACAGATGAGTCATTTTGTTGTATAGAAACGTACCAACAAAATATATTTGTATAATGCATGTTAGAGTGTATTCTGACATTACTTTATTATGCTGCAGTTTTTCTTGTCCCTCTTACAAATTATACAATAATGTTGACAGAGTTGGAAGATACTCAAAAATTAACCGTTTTAATTAGTTTCCTTAAAAAACGTTAAAAATGCTCAGTTTTAGTTAGTTTTGTATTCCAGATTTTATCTTAGTAAAAGTTCTTTGAATACACAAAGTGAAAGTCCTCGTTATAAATTCAGGTGTTTTCAGTGGTGACGTGTGGAGGCTTCAGGCTCCTGAAAGATTTTCATCATTGTAAAGATATTATACAAAAAAGTTATAGTGTCTTTACAAGTCTTTGAAAAATCAGCACCTCAAGTTAACTTCTGCCTGTTTTGTTGCAGGAAATGTTACAACTTTGATATTTGAATCGATAACTTCACATAAATGCATAACTCCAATCTCAGCAAGTCTAAACAGCAACATAACATCACCAGTATCATACATTCAAAGTCCCAGTGATAAATAAATATGAAGTGAAATGCATTAATGAATTGCCTCTAATATATAAGAGGAGAAGTATAAAGAACTGTAAACGGAAAATACTTGAGTTATGTACCTTCATATCATACTGAGGTACAGTACTTGTAATTTTCTTTAAGTTACACAGTGAAGTTGCATCTGTGTGTTGATTCTGTTAGAAATGTTCATGAGTTTTTAGATTTTTATGTTTTCATGCCGTCATTAAAAGGATGGAAATCCCCAAAAGTGAATGAGTTTATTCACTATAGAGCAATGATTCCATGATATGAGGTAAGAAAAACATATTGTATGACCCACTGCCTCTGGCACCAGGCAGCAATAAAGTGATTCTTTAACCATCAACACCAACAAAAACATTTTAATAATACTTGCTATGAATCAAAAAGGTGAGATATTTCATTGAATTCTTACTGGATTTATTTTTTTGAATATTTTCTAAATATACATGTTGTCATGTAACTTTAATCACGATAAATGCACAACTTTCTTCTCTTCCCGAGGCAGCGGCTCTTCGCCGGAGGCTGATGGGTGGAAGTGTTTTTATCACCTTCTCCTGGTTGATCTGCTGATTTCAGGGCGACTCCAACTTTCTGAAGCTCTGCTGAGCTTTCTGAGCTCGTCTCGTTCTCTCATCAAAGAAACTCTGCTGGAACCGATTCCTCTGATCCAGCCGGACCACCCACTGCTGCCTGAGTCTGGAGACGGAGAACAAACGAGGAGGAAAAGAGTCAGCTGGTGTTCAGAGTGAAAACAGCTCTACTTCAAATAAAATAAAAGGATTAGCATTGACATCAACATTGTGTATGTTATGAATCCAAAACAGTTTTAGAAAATATCACGCAAAGTAGCAATTCAGGTAAAAATGGAACGATGGTGCGACAAATTCATCTGAGAACATGAGATAGATAATCAGGAAACGAGGCTGTAGGTCGGATAAAATGTTTAAAATGTGCACATAATGGCGCTCATTGGCGAGGCTGGCTGTTTTCTTCTCTGTGAACGCGGTCTGGTCCTTCTGAGCGGCGGACCAATCAGTGACCAGTGTTGGTGGTTAACTGCGTTTGTCCCGACCCTCCTTCACTGTGATTGGACAAGTTCAGCGCTCAGTGCAGAAAAAAACTCTCAGCACCTCGTCAGTGTGTTCATAATGTGTGTATATAATTCATCCTCAGTGCATCTTGGTTCACATTGGAAAGCCGCCTACTCAGCACATGTCCACTGAATAAGAAATACAAATGAATGTGTCTCTGTGTTTGTATCTGACCGGCTGCTTCCACATTTTGCCGTTTTGTACAGCAGGTTTGTTAGTTTTGGTTGTTTTCTTTCCTCCATTCAATCTTCACCTGAACATCTCTGCCTGCTCTTCTTATTTTTTTGCTACCAGAAAAAAAATCTCCTGTGTCTCTCTGACACTGAACTGAACAGAAAGCAGGAGAGATTTACAGCCATAAAGCTGCTTATTGATATAAAACACAGGCTGTATGACGCTGTTTCACCAAAAGCTCCTCTGGGTTTATCTTTCTGTTCATTTTCATGTTTGTTCAGACATCCTTCTCAGGTTGTTCATTAATCCACAGCAGCAGAGCTCAGCACTGCAACAATTAAATAATGTGACCCGAACCGGTCGGGTCGCGATGGAAACACTGAGCTTAACTCAGCAGGAAGTGGGCCGCAATAATGACAACTTATCCTCTCTGAGATTTGCTTTAGTCACAAGTGGATTCTGCGGGCGGGTGGGGTGGGGGTGGAGTGGGGGTGGAGCGGGGGTGAAGGGGGGTGCAAGGGGAGTGGAGCGGGGGGGAGCAGAGGTGGAGCGGTGGTGGAGCGGAGGAGCGGAGGTGGAGCGGGGTCTGGACATGCCTGCAAAGTCAGCGTCACCGGACCGAAAATAAAAAAGGTTTTGACCTGATGATGGTGCTGAGTGAGATTTTCAGAAATCACCACATTGGTCACAGCAAGGCTGCTGAAGCTCGCTCTGTGTGTGTGTGTGTGTGTGTGTGTGTGTGTGTGTGTGTGTGTGTGTGTGTGTGTGTGTGTGTGTGTGTGTGTGTGTGTGTGTGTGTGTGTGTGTGTGTGTGTGTGTGTGTGTGTGTGTGTGTGTGTCTGGTGCTGCCAGCTCTGTGCTTCTACACCTAGTTTCCTTTGGATAACAGCCATCGGTTGTTATAGACAGTCTGAGGTCCAACAAGTGAAAAGTCGTAACCAAAACACAGGAACTTGATTTTTTTTTTTTATGAGTAAGAAAAGTGAACCAGAAAAACTGACCTGTTAAATCATTAACATGATATATAATTATAGCCTACAAGGGGTTTCTGCAATGATTTTATAGTTTACAAGTGAGCACAGATCTTTTCCTTTTCTACTTTTGCTGGGAAACACTAAAAGGCTTCATGACAAGCTGCAGCAGCGAGGACGACAGCTTCACGGAAACAAACAGGCAGCGTTTGGAGATCACTAATGAATATGTCTACATATAGTAACCTATGTGATATAGCAATCCATCTTTTAGTTTTACTTTGGTAGAGACAGACTGAAAAGTACCCTAATAGGTTCTCACAATCGACTGAAGCATGTCAGACATTTAAATTCCTCTCAAACAGCAGCACAGTTTGTAAAATGTTTCACTGTCAGGGGCTAAAACATGAAAAAGTCCCCGTACGGTTACAGCTGGGTTAAATGTTGTCTTCAGACCCAGCTTACACAAATCCTTTGAGCTATATTTCTCTATTAAGACCCACTTTACACAAAAAATATTGTTATTTTAATGCTGCTGAAACAATGATGTATGTCAAATGAAGGATTTTCATGATGCACCAAATAATTTTAAGTCACAAATCACCTCCAGCTGTTCCCCTGCAGAAGACAGGCAGTGATTTTGTAAAGTGTCTCCAAAGAAGAATAAAGTCATTTATATGTGGCTGTGTGTCGGATGTGTGAGGAGCTTCAGAGGCCGTAACTCCTGGGCTTAAATTAATCATGCACACATCCAGTGAAACTCGATCTTCAGTCAACGCTGTCAGGGATAGTTGTGTTTTGGGAAAGGAATTGTGTGTGTGTGTGTGTGTGTGTGTGTGTGTGTGTGTGTGTGTGTGTGTGTGTGTGTGTGTGTGTGTGTGTGTGTGTGTGTGTGTGTGTGTGTGTGTGTGTGTGTGTGTGTGTGTGTGTGTGTGTGTGTGTGTGTGTGTGTGTGTGTGAGGCTGCAGGATTAATATTGTTGTGTCTGTGTTAGCTCACACTCGTCTGTCAGCGCGGTCCATCTCGTGTCCATTAATCTGCAGCGTTGTGCTCGTCCGTCCTCAGATATCCACACTGATCTCCGGGATTCGAACCTATAGCCGAGCCGGCTCTAATCAACATTCTCAGGCTACTATGTGATGACAGACAGACGAGCTGTAAACATAACTGAAGCATTTTCTAAACTAATCAAGTTATGACACAAAGGAAGGTTTATTTTGAATGTTCTTTTCCTCTGTGACTCTGCTGAACCCTGCACTTCATCCTTCTATCAAACGTGTGCTCTTCATCAAACCCCAGAACTTTATTTTAAATTTTAATAAAGTTTATAAAGTTTCCAAAGACACCAAATATATCAGGGGGAGTTTTTGATCAGTTTTGCTAAAATAATGCATAAAACATGAAAGATATTTCCCTTCTGATATAATACTATATCCATAAATACTTTGAGGTTTGAATATTAAACTTGTATATTTAGTATTTAACCTAAACCTGAACTCATCTTCTAACTTTACATCAGTTAGACGAGGCTAAATAACAAACACTTTACTTTGAAGGGCAAACTAACAAACATGATCATCCTGTTGAATGTTGAATCATCTTCTCAGTAAAACTTCGACACAAACTGAAGACAGGAACACATATTATTTTATATTAGTATTGCACGGCTGTGTGGGGAGTAGAAAAAGTTCCAAGGCCGTTCCTTGACCTTTGAAAGTCTTCAGAAAGTCTACAGCGGTGAAGTGATGAGTCGGGCGAGGTGTTCTGATGACATCACGTTTCAAAGAGGGGCGGAGCTTCACTGTCCGAGACCGAAGAAGGCACGTCAGGCGAGGAGACACCAGGTGGGTTTTCTTTGACGTTGGTGGGGTTGTGCAACCGTGAATTCGTCCCCCAGAGAAAGACTGTCAACACTGAGTTCCACTGGGACCTTCTGAGGGAAACATTCACCACCTCAACTGTGACCTGAACAACTGGCTTCTCCAACACAGTGTTAAAAACACAGTCAGAAATTATGTGGGGGATTTTTGTTGGAGACAAAGATGCTTGAAGACTATTACAAATACTACGAGGGTAAATCAATAAGTTCCGAGACAGGAAGATCAAACCCTGATGAGGAACTGGTCCAATCGTCCTCAGTTCCTGAGGTCCACTGGTGTTTGAGCAGCGTTCTGCCGCGTCTGTGATGGTTTTCACTCCTGAAACTTGATCAGAGAGCGAACATCAAAGTTTGTGAAACATTTCTGGGGAACAGAGAGATGTCTCAGGGAGACCAATCGTGTCTTCGTGGTCTCGGACCTCCTGGAGCATCCGAAGAATCTCCGTTGATGATTTCCAGAGTTTGATAGTAAATCTGACGCACCGATCCGCTGCTCACAAACACGGTGGAACTCAGGAACTGATGCTGATCAACTCTGTTCCAGTTCCTCATCAGGGTTTGATCTTTCTGCTGCTCCGTGCACGTCGCCGTGCTTCGCTCCGTGCACACGCACGAGCACTAGTCCCGGAACGTTTTGATTTACTCTCGTAAAATGCTTTTAAAGTAGTTTTCTTTAATGGCCAGAACACAAAACTGGTTGTATTTATCTTGGTTTGACCAGGATCCGTGTGTAAATCAGGGTCAACTGCAGCCCAAAGGGTCGTGGTAATACTTCAGTCATGTAATACTTCAGTAATGGTAATACTTCAGTCATGTAATACTTCAGTAATGGTAATACTTCAGTCATGTAATACTTCAGTAATGGTAATACTTCAGTCATGTAATACTTCAGTAATGTAATACTTCAGTAATGGTAATACTTCAGTAATGGTAATACTTCATTAATAATAATACTTCAGTAATAATAATACTTCAGTAATGGTAATACTTCAGTAATGTAATACTTCAGTAATGGTAATACTTCATTAATAATAATACTTCAGTAATGGTAAATCTTCAGTAATGGTAATACTTCAGTAATGGTAATACTTCAGTAATGGTAATACTTCATTAATAATAATACTTCAGTAATGGTAAATCTTCAGTAATGGTAATACTTCAGTAATGGTAATACTTCAGTAATGGTAATACTTCATTAATAATAATACTTCAGTAATGGTAAATCTTCAGTAATGGTAATACTTCAGTAATGGTAATACTCACTGTATGTCACTTCCTTATCATCGCACTGAACCACCGACACGACTCGCTCATTGGTCCGCCCCTCAGATGATGAGCAAACATTAAAGTGAGCAGCTACTTCTACATGTCTAACAACCATCTTAGAGTTTGCTGGGATTGTAAACAAGTCTTTTCTCTGGAAACTACAAACTTGTAACAGACACTTAAAATTGGGTGACCAGGTGTCTCGCTTTGTGCGACTGCACAGCATTTTCCTTCCTTTTTCCGTTTCCCACCTATTGACAAGATGTCCCACATATTGACACGATGTCCCACCTATTGACACGATGTCCCACATATTGACACGATGTCCCACCTATTGACACGATGTCCCACCTATTGACACGATGTCCCACATATTGACACAATGTCCCACCTATTGACACGATGTCCCACCTATTGACACGATGTCCCACATATTGACACGATGTCCCACATATTGACACGGTGTCCCACATATTGACACGGTGTCCCACATATTGACACAATGTCCCACCTATTGACACGATGTCCCACATATTGACACGATGTCCCACATATGTAAAGCAGGGAGGGCTGTCATGATGCTTCTGTGACTGATGTCAATCAAACTGCGCTCGTAGGTGAAGTTCAGGTTGGTCTGTCACCGTTATGACCAACGTGGAATATAACGAATCAAAAAGTCACAAGCTGCACAAATGTCAGTAGAATATGATGAAAACTACCTCAAAGTAAAGAAGATGCAGCCGCGACAAAGACTGGAAACTACTTATAACCGGTGGAACCGGTAGAAGGTGATTCTCAGAGAGTTTTTGCTAAACGTATTTTTCAATTTTACGGCCTGAATCGACATGTAAGTCTCACATGAAATGTGTCGATCAAAAAGTCACTGTTCATGTCTCCCGGTCGTACCGGTCACTGTTCATGTCTCCCGGTCGTACCGGTCACTGTTCATGTCTCCCGGTCGTACCGGTCACTGTTTATGTCTCCCGTCGTACCGGTCACTGTTCATGTCTCCCGTCGTACCGGTCACTGTTCATGTCTCCCGTCGTACCGGTCACTGTTCATCTCTACCGTCGTACCGGTCATTGTTCATGTCTCCCAGTCGTACCGGTCACTGTTCATGTCTCCCGGTCGTACCGGTCACTGTTCATGTCTCCCGGTCGTACCGGTCACTGTTCATGTCTCCCGGTCGTACCGGTCACTGTTTATGTCTCCCGTCGTACCGGTCACTGTTCATGTCTCCCGTCGTACCGGTCACTGTTCATGTCTCCCGTCGTACCGGTCACTGTTCATCTCTACCGTCGTACCGGTCATTGTTCATGTCTCCCAGTCGTACCGGTCACTGTTCATGTCTCCCGTCGTACCGGTCACTGTTCATGTCTCCCAGTCGTACCGGTCACTGTTCATGTCTCCCGTCGTACCGGTCACTGTTCATGTCTCCCGTCGTACCGGTCACTGTTCATGTCTCCCGGTCGTACCGGTCACTGTTTATGTCTCCCGTCGTACCGGTCACTGTTCATGTCTCCCGTCGTACCGGTCACTGTTCATCTCTACCGTCGTACCGGTCATTATTCATGTCTCCCAGTCGTACCGGTCACTGTTCATCTCTACCGTCGTACCGGTCATTGTTCATGTCTCCCAGTCGTACCGGTCACTGTTCATGTCTCCCGTCGTACCGGTCACTGTTCATGTCTCCCGTCGTACCGGTCACTGTTCATCTCTACCGTCGTACCGGTCATTGTTCATGTCTCCCGGTCGTACCGGTCACTGTTCATGTCTCCCGTCGTACCGGTCACTGTTCATGTCTCCCGTCGTACCGGTCACTGTTCATCTCTCCCGGTCGTACCGGTCATTGTTCATGTCTCCCGGTCGTACCGGTCACTGTTCATCTCTACCGTCGTACCGGTCATTGTTCATGTCTCCCGGTCGTACCGGTCACTGTTCATCTCTCCCGGTCGTACCGGTCACTGTTCATCTCTACCGTCGTACCGGTCATTGTTCATGTCTCCCGGTCGTACCGGTCACTGTTCATCTCTACCGTCGTACCGGTCACTGTTCATGTCTCCCGGTCGTACCGGTCACTGTTCATCTCTCCCGGTCGTACCGGTCACTGTTCTTGTCTCCCGGTCGTACCGGTCACTGTTCATGTCTCCCGGTCGTACCGGTCACTGTTCATGTCTCCGGGTCGTACCGGTCACTGTTCATGTCTCCCGGTCGTACCGGTCACTGTTCATCTCTCCCGGTCGTACCGGTCACTGTTCATCTCTACCGTCGTACCGGTCACTGTTCATGTCTCCCGTCGTACCGGTCACTGTTCATTTCTCCCGGTCGTACCGGTCACTGTTCATCTCTACCGTCGTACCGGTCACTGTTCATCTCTCCCGGTCGTACCGGTCACTGTTCATCTCTCCCGGTCGTACCGGTCACTGTTCATCTCTACCGTCATACCGGTCACTGTTCATCTCTACCGTCGTACCGGTCACTGTTCTTGTCTCCCGGTCGTACCGGTCACTGTTCATGTCTCCGGGTCGTACCGGTCACTGTTCATCTCTCCCGGTCGTACCGGTCACTGTTCATCTCTACCGTCGTACCGGTCACTGTTCATCTCTCCCGGTCGTACCGGTCACTGTTCATCTCTCCCGGTCGTACCGGTCACTGTTCATCTCTACCTTCGTACCGGTCACTGTTCATGTCTCCCGGTCGTACCGGTCAGCACACTGTGGGACGAAGCTGGAGCTCGTAGATTGCAAAGAAAAAGTAATGTGGTCGGACGAAAGTAACGGATATGAAGACAGATGTGCTGACACATCTAAAATTTATATTAAATTAAATGCAGCAGTTCTAAGTTCTAAGTTCAAGTTTGAATAAATTGAATCTGATGGTGTTTGGATGGCACGCTGGTGCTCATGTCTGTTGTTGACAGACAACTGGACAGACCAGAAATCTGGGTGGGACTTTCTGGCACTTCACTGGTTTGAATCCTACTTGAAGGACCGAGAAGACTTTGTGTCTGCAGCTAATCACACATCAGAGTGCACTAAAAGGACATGTGGTGTTCCCCAAGGTTCAATTCTGGGGCCTCTTCTGTTCAACATCTACAGATTATGGAAAACAACAAAGTGTGTTTTCATAATTATGCAGACAACACACAAATCTACATAACTATATCGCCAGCGGACTATAATCCCAGACAAGGGTTGTAAATGCATTGAACAAATCAACAACTGGATGTGCCAGAAGTTTCTTCAATTAAACAAATATAAAACAGAAGTCATTGTTTTTGGACTGATTGAAAGTCAGTCATTGATGTTAAAAATCACAAACCAAGTCAGGAGTCTGTCGTCATGGATTCAGACCTCAATCTGAACAGACAAATTAGACAATTACAAAATCAGCCTGCTATCACCTGAAGAACATATCGAGGATTAGAGGACTTATGTCTCAACAGGATTTGGAAAATCTTGTCCGTGCATTCATCTTCAGTAGACTGGACTACTGTAACGGTGTGTTTAAGGGTCTCTGTAAAAAGTCAGTCAGAGCGCTGCTGCTGATTCAGAGCCCTGCAGCTCGAGTCCTCACTGAGACCAAGAAACTGGACCACATCCCTCCAGTTCTGAGGTCTTTACACCAGCTTCCTGTCCAACAAAGAATCCACTTCAACATCCTGCTGCTGGTCTATAAAGCTCTGAACGGTTTATTTGTGATCTGCTGCTCCTTTATGAACCATCCCGACCCCTCAGGTCGTCTGCTGCTCGCCTTTCTGTTCCCACAGTCACAACTAAACATGGAGGAGCAGCGTTCAGTTTCTATGTTCCACATATCTGGAACAAAGTCCCAGAAAGCTGCAGGTCTGCTGAGACTCTCAGATCCTTTAAATCAAGACTGAAGACTTTTCTGTTTGCTGCCTTTCATTGAACCAGATGTAAGGACGTTGATCAATTTACTGTATTTCAGCATTTTACTACTGTATTTTATTTCTTAAACTGCACTGTAACTTTTATTCTATTTTTAGCTTGTTAAAATGACTGTTTTTAATGTTTTAATAACTGTTTTTAAATGTTCTTTTCTTTCGCCTGATGTTTTGATGCTTTTAATGGTTTTATGTGAAGCCCTTTGAATGACCTTTATGTGTTCTATAAATGAACGTGCCTTGCCTTGTTGTATTAAGTCACATGCAAAAAAAAAAAATCTGTAACCTGCACTGTCTTCTGTGTGTTTATTTTTATGAATGAATAAATCTAAACTTCAGAGTCCCTCTCCCATCGTCCCTCCTAAACGTCCTCTACGTCCCACATTTGGTTGGTGGACACCTGTCTTCCAATGTAAAAACTGTCTGACCGTCCCAGAGCGCTGCTCCTCCTGCGGGTCTCCTCCTCGTCCATCTGCTCTCCCTGCTCCACGATCTTCTGCTCCCAGAACAACCTCAGCTTGTGTTTGTCGTGGATTCGAGCTGCGTTCATCGCCTGGCAGCAGGAATCACACACTTTTCATACGTTCGAGGAACGCGATGCTTTTCAGCCTTCACAACAATAATTCTTTTTTTTTTCTTTGTACTTACTGCAAATTCTGTTTCTCTTCCTCCTGTATTTGATATCGTTCTCTCTCCTCTCTGTGTCCTTTCTGTGTGCTGTTCGGTCTCAGAGATTCCTCATAATCATCTTTTCTTTTCTTTTCTTTTCTTTTCTTTTCTTTTCTTTTCTTTTCTTTTCTTTTCTTTTCTTTTCTTTTCTTCTTATTTCTTCTTTTCTTTTCTTTTCTTCTTTTCTTTGCGTTTCTTCTCTTTACATTTATTCTCGGTTCTTGTGCTCCTCTCTCTCCACCTGCTCCTTTATCTCCTCTTTTAGCTCCTCCCCCTGCTCTCCACCTCTATTCTATCATATCTCTATCTCCTCCTTTGCTCCTCTTCTTTCCTCTCTTCATTTCTTTAACCTCCTCTTTTTCCACTTCACTAGTACTTTTCCACTTTTCTTTCTGTATTTAATATTATATTTCCTTAATCTTGTTTTATTCTTTTTCTTTCGGTTCTTACTGTTTTTGTTCACTTATGAAGTACTCATCATTATGTATATATGTAAATGGAATAAATACACAACATAAAATAGGTCTATAGGTATAAGCAGAGTTGTAATAGTGTGTGGATGAGCCTCATTTCAGCTACTATGTGTAGTTTCTTGAAAAATGACAAAATGTAAAATGCTGATCATGACATTTGATGCAGAAAAGGTGCTTCAAAGGATCTCTTGGTGTTTATATTTAAGGTGTGTTGAACAATTAAAATTTAATTTTACCAGGTGGTTAAAGTTTACATATCACTGAGGGAAAAGGCAAAGGGTTTCATGGGCAAAATAAAAGTACTTTTTTTTTCAGTTTGCTCATAGAAATCCTTTAAAGAAAAAAGATGTCGTTCTAAAATACCATAATTGTTACTTGGACAGGAAAACATAAATAAATAAGCTGCACATGCAGATAACTTGTTTCTTTGCCAAACCAATCATTGGAGGCAGTTAATGAGGAAATAAATCACCAACTATTAAATCTAAATTTAACTCCAATACTGGAACCAAACCATTTCTGTCATAATACATAATATTGTAAAACATAAGCACACAGCGTTTTTCAAAGGTTAGCGATCCGGGAACATTCAGTGAAGAGTACTGCAATGCAGCGTTGAACACCATGGTCACTGAGCCATTATTACAAGGTTGTGTCTAATTTTACATTTTGATTAAGTAGAGGTGCAAATGTCTGTTTCTTCCTGGATACTTTTTAAACTCTCAGTCTGGCCTGGCGATGGGAAACGGACACGTGTTGAATTTTAAGCTTCTCCAAAGTTTCCCTCATCCATTAAGCCAGAGGAGTTCATTTCAGCCTGTCGGTCGTGGAGCTGTTACTGATGGAATTTGGGGAAGAATTTGCGTGCGTGCGTGCGTGTGTGTGTGTGTGTGAGTGTGAGTGTGATAATTTTTCACACTGACTGTAATAAAGACTCAACACAGAACACATTGATACCGTATCATATTTTTTTAGATAAATTTTAACTCAGACTGCTGCCACAGACAGTATGGACATTTAAATGTTCTTTTTTCTGTTTATGTACCGACAGTCGTATTGTCACACACACACACACACACACACACACACACACACACACACACACACACACACACACACACACACACACACACACACACAGATCACCGTACATAAAGACACAGATGTCACATGGCTTAACCAAAGGCACCAGGATCTCTGCACAGCTTAGTCGTCTTTACACTCCCACTGCAGCACAGTCTGGTTGTGTGTGTGTGTGTGTGTGTGTGTGTGTGTGTGTGTGTGTGTGTGTGTGTGTGTGTGTGTGTGTGTGTGTGTGTGTGTGTGTGTGTGTGTGTGTGTGTGTGTGTGTGCGTGTGTGTGCGTGTGCGTCAAAAAAGAAACCTTCATATCTGCAATGAATCAGTGAACAGATCTGTTTTCATGGTCTGATCAGTAACAGTGTAAAAAAGTTGTTCACTGAAAATCAACAATCTTACACAGAACTGTACATACGAGTGTCTGCAGTTGTTCTTCTGTGTTTATTGTTCAAACTTTCTAATTTGGGAGATTGATGACATCACCAAGAGACTATGATCTTTATTTTTTGGTGGGGAGCAGAAGAGGTCGTGTGTGTACATTGTGTACTATTATTAGTTCAGGTGCCGGACAAATTTAATGTCCACCCACTGACGTAAAGCTGACAAATATTTTATTGGACTGAAAAGAGGAAACGTTTCGACCTCTTCAGCTGGCAAACAGCCAACATCTTAAAGAACAGCAGATTTATATACATCCTGTTGACACCACAATTTATAACAAGTTCAGATATACTTCATGCTTGAGGAGAAGCACGTAGTCACAGTTCATGCAAAACAATTATTTTGTAATGTGCGGGAAAGAACAGAGATGCAATAGAAGGAGAAAATTATTTTTATGTTTAAACTCCTTGAGTTCCTTAAATAGAAAAATTTGGGAAAATTTTCACCTGAAAAAATATCTCCAAATCCAGAGTACCAGCTCAATAACTGTTAAAGACTCTCAGGATCATTTTAAAAGACTCCTCATTACCAGGGCAGAGTGATATTTACAATGAGTGTGTTGTGCTTTGCAACATTCAAAGAATTGGTGGTGGTTTGAGTTTAAATAGCAGATAGAAGCTGGTCCTGTGCAGAGCTGAAAAGGGTTAAAACATCCAAAACTCATTAGTCAAATTCTCATTTTGTAAAATCAATTTCGTGGCAAATCTGAGGCTATTATTAAGGAATGTCTTCAAATTTGGGTGGCACGGTGGTGCAGTGGTTAGCACTGTCACCTCACAGCAAAAAAGGTTCCGGGTTCGAATCCGGTCCTGGGGCTTTCTGTGCGGAGTTTGCATGTTCTCCCTGTGCTTGCGTGGGTTCTCTCCGGGTTCTCCGGCTTCCTCCCATCATCCAAAAACATGCACCTCAGGTCAGGTTACCTGGCGCCGCGCTAGTGGCAGCCTGCTGCAGCAGCTCCCCCCTGAGAGCCCCCCCTGAGAGCCCCCCTGCTGTAGTGAAGAAATTTCCCCTCGGGGATTAATAGAGTGTATAAAATCAAAAAAAAAATCAAATCAAAAAGAAGAAAAGTATTTTTCCAATTGTTTAAAAACCTTTGGGAGACAAAACATGGATCCGATTGAACTGAATTGAAAAATTTTTCGCTACAGCAGCTTTTATAAATACAAGGTTAAGCAAGAAAACCAATATTAAAAGTAAAAATGTGAAAATGCAATATATATCAAATAAATATAGAATAATATTAAATTAAACTAACTGAACAATAGTGCAAAGATTTAAACAAACAAACAACGGTGTTATTGTTGTGAGATTGATTTTGCCAGAGGTGATTTATTGTCAAGTCTTATTGCAGTGGGCAGGAATGATCTCCTGTATCTGGAATGATCTCCTGTATCTGGAATGATCTCTTGTATCTGGAATGATCTCTCCTGGAATATCATCTGGAATGATCTCTTGTATGATCTCCTGTATCAGGAATGATGATCAGGAATGATCTCTTGTATCAGGAATGATCTCCTGTATCTGGAATGATCTCCTGTATCTGGAATGATCTCCTGTATCAGGAATGATCTCCTGTATCTGGAATGATCTCTTGTATCAGGAATGATCTCCTGTATCTGGAATGATCTCTTGTATCAGGAATGATCTCCTGTATCAGGAATGATCTCTTGTATCAGGAATGATCTCCTGTATCTGGAATGATCTCTTGTATCAGGAATGATCTCCTGTATCAGGAATGATCTCTTGTATCAGGAATGATCTCCTGTATCTGGAATGATCTCCTGTATCTGGAATGATCTCTTGTATCAGGAATGATCTCCTGTATCAGGAATGATCTCTTGTATCAGGAATGATCTCCTGTATCTGGAATGATCTCTTGTATCAGGAATGATCTCCTGTATCAGGAATGATCTTCTGTATCTGGAATGATCTCTTGTATCTGGAATGATCTCCTGTATCAGGAATGATCTCCTGTATCTGGAATGATCTCTTGTATCTGGAATGATCTCCTGTATCAGGAATGATCTCCTGTATCAGGAATGATCTCCTGTATCAGGAATGATCTCCTGTATCTGGAATGATCTCCTGTATCTGGAATGATCTCCTGTATCTGGAATGATCTCTTGTATCTGGAATGATCTCCTGTATCAGGAATGATCTCCTGTATCAGGAATGATCTCTTGTATCTGGATCTCCTGTATCAGGAATGATCTCCTGTATCTGGAATGATCTCCTGTATCTGGAATGATCTCTTGTATCTGGAATGATCTCCTGTATCTGTCCTTATGACAGCGGAGCTGAAGGAGTCTTTTGGAGAACGTCCTCCTCTGTCCCTGCAGCAGGTGGTGGAGAGGGTGGTCAGGATTATCCAATATAGATAATAGTTTCCTCAGCATCCTCCTCTTCACCACCTTTTCCAGACTACTAGAAGTACAGTTCACTGGCCACAACAGATGGTAGAACATCTCCAACATCTCGCTGCACACATTGAAGGATCATGTGCTCACTTTATGTTTATAGAAAATGTAATTCAATTGTAATTACCTTTCCTTCAAACTATTTTGTAATTTAATTATAGGGAAATGTAATTTCTTGGAGACAAAAACAAAATCCGTAAACATGCCTCCCTAAATCCTCTGAGGTACAAAAATATACCCTAATTATAAAAACAGCTGCCACCGCACATAATACAGACAGCAGTCCAATTTCCCTCCAACATTATTGGAGAAAATGAAATTGGATTTTGTAAACAAGACAGTTGGATTTGTGTTACTTTTATTTACACATTGCTCAGTTGCACACTGATATTATCTGATTAAATTGACTAATTGCGCCACCTACTGTTGACGAGGGCAAATTAAACAGGTGAGAAACCACAACAAGATTGTGCCAAAAAAACGTGATATTTAATTAATATATTTATTGTATCTGTAAGACATGTTTTGTTTTGTTTGTAAAGCACAATGTATTAGAAATATGTTGCGTATTTATTTATTAGGAACTTTTTTTATTTGTACATTTGTATTTAAATGAGCTCCATGTGAAGCCCTCTGAAGCTTTGGCTCAAAGCTGCAACCGGACAAAATGTCTTCACTTGCGAGTTGTAAAACTCCAACTGTTCCTCAAAGATGGCCGCACAAATGCACTTATTAACACCACAGCAGGTGAAGGTAACCTGGTTGTTAATGTCGCTCTGATAGTGAATGTTCCTCGAGTTACTAATATGTCCAACCCGGTGTCTCGGCAAAGCATGAAATCGCCACGCTTTGGCTTGTGTGAGCGTGACAGTTACACGTGAAACGTACACGCATGTAAATGTAATGTGACGCAGGATCATGTGACCGACGTCCGGCAACAGAGGCAACAAAGGGCATTTTTTATCAGGATTAGGAGGAATGAGGGGTGGCTTGATGACATCAGTCACAGACTGCTATGCAGAAAGATGATGTTCGAATCGAGGCGGTAACAACAGTCTTGTTGAGTTGTTTTTTCTTTCCTAACCCCAACAACATGTTGCTTTTTCAAACCCCAACGTGTTTTAGCTAAAAGTTGAATTTTCCTGTAAATCTCACGGCTCTAAGCAGGCAGGCAGGTTTCATTCTCATCCACTACAGTGTGTGTGTGTGTGTGTGTGCGTGCGTGCGTGCGTGCGTGCGTGCGTGTGTGTGTGTGTGTGTGCGTGCGTGCGTGCGCGCGCGCGCGTGTGTGTGTGTGTGTGTGTGTGTGTGCTAGTCTGATATACAGTTTAATGTGCTACTGCTGCTGACAAAATCCCTCACAGGCGAGTCAGATGGAAGGTATTACAAAACTTTGATATCATGTCACACCAATGACTTTAATTTGAATCCATGTAAACAGCTGATGATCAGCACCAGAGAGCGCTCGGATTAAAACAGCTGACAGTAGCACGTCTGCGTGTGTGTGGGTTAATAAAAGTGGATGTTGTTAAAGGACCGTTCCACTGCTTTTATGTGTTTAACTAAATCTTTGAGCTTGGTATCGAACACTGGGTGGCTGTGAAAAGTTCATTAACTGTCTGGAGAGAGTCGATCCACACAGGCACAGACACGGGGAGGCAAGACCAGATCCAGAAATACACAGGACAGGAAAGACCGCTGGAACAAGAGCTGTGATCTGCAACCAACTGGCAAAGAAGTGAGAGGAAGACACGGGTTGATATACACAAGAGACAACTGGACGCAGGTGGAAATAATCAGGGTGGACAATCAGACACAGGTGGGAAGACGAGAGGACAGGAAGTTAAGACAACACAGAACAAGACGCAGGGAGTTACCAAAATAAAACAGGAAATGAATGTGGAAAATTGAGGACAGAGAGACAGAGGATAGATAGATGGATGGATGGATGGATGGATGGATGGATGGATGGATGGATAAATTATTTGTCTTGGTAATTAAAGTTTAACAACACTAACAGTCCTCACAAGCTTATAAAGACAAACGTGTGTACACTGCATGTGTTAATACAGTTATCTGCTATCAGCCAATTAAGCTGTTGTTTGAGGAACTCTGGGAGATAAGATGGACACACACACACACACACTCTCACACACACTCACACACACACACACACTCATATACACACACACACACACACACACACACTCATATACACACACACACACACACACACACACACACTACACACACACACACACACACACACACATACACACACACACACACACACACACACACACACACTATCCTCTTCATTATCTCTCTCCCAGTTTATTTGTTTTACTCCACACGGATAATAAAACCTTTTCTGAAGTTAAGACATGTTCTTTCCGTATTTGCTTCATTTAATAACAATAGTTGAGCATCGAAGACGTTTCTAGAGTCACAGGAGGACGTGGAAACGTGAAACAGAATAATTTAACATCCCTCCCCTCGTTCACGCCCTCTTTAATCCCTTTTAAATGTGTCCTGATCTCCTGCTGCTCCTCCTGTTCAGACCCGTCTCCTCCAGCCGCCTCCCTTTACCGTCCTCCTCCGGGCGATCCACAAACACGTTCACATGAGTTTTCCAGGTTGAAGAGACGATTCTTCACTGAGGGAAGGAACAAGTCTGAGAGGATTTTAGGTTCAATCACATTTTCCAATTCGTGGTTTCTGTCCAATCAGAACTCTCCCTTTGAACAAGTTGTTCTGTGGAGTTGACCAGAGAACAAAGGAGAGATTACATCCAGATTATTGAGATTAAACTTTGAAACGCCCTCTGCTTCTTCACAAAGGCCCGACATCCATCCTCTTCCTCTCAGTTCATCCTTGTGTTCCTCATCAGCAGCGTAGCCAATGTTTTGTGTTGCTCTTATTTCCACGTGAGACGAACTCAAAGCAGCAAGCGAGACGGGCTCCCAATGGAGGAAAGTAAGATGTTTAATTTAGTTCAGTTTTATTAATGAAGAACCAAATCCTCTTTCTATAAGGTCAAGGCCTGATAGTGCTAGAGACCCGACAACCCCTCCTGGAGCAGCACTTAATTGTCAGCCATATTGGGGACAACTGTCTTATAACAGTAAGAAACTTCAGGCGGAATTAGATTCAGACGTCAGCGACCATCTGCCTCGACCGGTTGGAGAGGAGAGCAGAGAAAGAAAAGAACAGCATGGAGAGACAACGAACCAATCACATTCACGGTCATAAACATTGAGCGGTGGAGCTGGAGACACCTGCAGAAAGCTGTGACAGAGAAAGGACAAACTACAGGAGACAACACACAAAGGTCAAAGTGTCATGTAGATGCTTGTAAGGGGAGAGTTGCATCATGGGAGGTCCTCCAGCAGCCCTGTTCAGCCCCAACCGATCAAAAAGGAAGTCTTTACCTTCATACGTTTTAATTCTTACTGTGGCTGTTAGTTTCAGAGTCGTGAGCAGGCTGACGGACTGCAGAGCAGCAGAGGATGTGTTTGTTTAAGATAAGAGAGAATTCAAACCTCATCAATACTGTGGAGATAACAGGGAGAAAACAGCCCGCCTGAAAATACTGTATTTAAAGATAACGGAGTCGGAGAGCTGGAAGGCAGGAACGTTTCCAGGGAAATTATAGAAGTTTCTTCATATCCAAAAAATGTCATTACATCCAGCGTCATGTTTGTTTTCATGACTTTAAATGTTGTTTTTTTTAGATTACTATGTAATATTTGTTTCTCACAACACAAAGTGTACCAGCACCATAAATCTTTAATAAACACATAACGCATACACGTTTACATTTAAGGACAGAAGGTCACATCGGCTCAGTTTGTGCAAACAGACAAAGTTACACAGTTTAAAGAAAGAAACTCTTGACTCGTCTTTTACAAAGAAAAAAAATCTGCTGAAATTCAGCTTCAGATTCAAAAAAAAGAAAAAGAAAAATCCATAAAAATCGTATGTACAACTTCCTTCCAATTCCCTAATTTCTGTCGCTGCTGCGTTCACTGTTAAACTGGAAGTTCTGAGAACCAGAATAACTTAGATAAATACCACATGACATGTCGGCTGTGTGTTAAAACAATCACCAATGTCTGTTTTAAAAAGTCATTCAATGCCGAGTTCAAATTGATTTGATGGTTTAAATCATTTTGCTTTCACTCAAACACGATGCAGCAAGAAAACAGCTGATCTCAGTGAGAAGACCTCCTGCAAGTCCTCGTAAACCATCTCAGCACGTCTCCACAAACCACAACAGAGTGGAACATTTCTGGAAACCCTCCAGAAAGCAGCATGTCTTCACTTTTTAAGGACCAACTCCAGATTTGAACTTCCCCTCCGATGTTCTGCTGATGAAGGATCGAGTGTTTGGAAACTGGTCTTTAGTGCAGAAGAAACTCTGGAGTCCACAGGTCAGTGTTTCACATACATCTCGGTGTTTGTATCCAGCAGACATTTAAAAACGATATATATCAGAGGAAAGGGATGAGAGGAAGAAGCAGCAGGACGAAGCTGAAGGGAACGGTCCTGACAGCTGATGAACGAGACCAACGCACCTCCTCCGAGTCGTCTGAAAAGAGAAGAACACAAAACTGATGGACTGATTTCATTTGATATCAAGCTGCATTTATTTTTGCGGTTTCTATTTTTATGGTGAATTTCACATTCCAGCGTGGTTTTATTTTCAGCGCTTCATGTCTACAGTAGATGGTCTTCTAGTTCTTTCAGGCTGTTATCTTGTGCTTCCTTTTGCAGTGATGACCCTTCCCTGATTCTCGACAGGGTTCATCTTATCTTATCGTAACATGCTCTCCTTTAGTTCCTCCAGATACACCTCGTTTTTACTGGAAAGTGACAAGAGAGCTGCTGCATATGTTGACGTCAACATGCACGTGGTTTCACAAGTGATGGACAAAGTGAAGTCACCAGTTCTTCAACCAAACAATAAATAGTCATAAAAATGACATTAATAAATACTACGATCATTCAAGCAAAAGTCAGTTGCTTTGTTTTGTATTTTAAGAGGCAAAACCAGGGCTGAAAAAAAGCAGCAAACATTTAGCTCTGCTTCTTACATTAAAGTAAGAAAAAGAGTAAAACATTCAATATTCAATCAGCCCTACTCTGAGACATGTTTAATAAAAGATTTTTTTTCCACATTTTGAGGAATCTCTTTTGGAAAATCCATTTTTCAGAGAATAAAAAAGGGTCTTTATATTTAAACTGTTGATGTGGAGACTTTCTAACTGTTTGTGCAGGAGTGAAAGGAGAGAGGTTTTTGCATTTTGGACTAAAAGTCTTGAATTGTAAATGAGCGGGTGGAGCACTCATTCAAAGAAGCATTTACACTGAGGGGGGATGTGTTATTGTTTCAGGGATAGAAACAGTGTGAACGACAGTTTTTGATCCGAACGGCAGGCGTCGACTGTCCCTCCACACCTCGGGAGGATTAGGGAGCTCACCCATTCACCTGAAGAGCACCTCAAATGGTGGACTGATCGAATGGAAAAACACCAACACAAATACTGCCCGACCCGTCGCAGCGGGTGGAAGTTCTCAGTCTACCTTTTGGTGTCTCGTGTGCAAAGTATATCTTACCACAGCCTTTATGGAAGACGTGGGGGAAGCAGTGCAGGACGCCGTAGATACACCGGCAGTAGGAGCATCCTTTCCGAACCCATGCGCCGTGAGGAACCGGACCGCAGCTCCTGCAGACACACAGAGAAGCTGGGAATTAATAACCTGGAAAACACAAGTAATGGTTTACAAGCCTGATTCATAAAGGTTTACTCTGGCAACCCATGCTGTGTTCCACATCACATCCCTCCCTCACTGGTAGAGTAGAGACAGACAGGACATGACATCAGCATGTGAACACAGCACCCTCCAAAATATCTGCAGCTTAATTTGAAAATCTTTTACATCGGTGGCCCCGCCCCCTTTCTCTACAGAGCCAAGATGGCAACCGTTTAGGGTGGAAAGTCTCCAGAACACAAGAACAACACCTGGAACACAAGAACAACACCTGGAACACAAGAACAACACCTGGAACACAAGAACAACACCTGGAACACAAGAACAAAACCTGGAACACAAGAACAACACCTGCAACACAAGAACAACACCTGGAACACAAGAACAACACCTGGAACACAAGTAGAACACCTGGAACACAAGAACAACACCTGGAACACAAGAACAACACCTGGAACACAAGAACAACACCTGGAACACAAGTAGAACACCTGGAACACAAGAACAACATCTGGAACACAAGTAGAACACCTGGAACACAAGAACAAGATCTGGAAAACGTTTAGAACACCTGGAACACATGTAGAACACCTGGAACACATGTAGAATACCTGGAACACAAGAACGACACCTGGAACACAAGTAGAACACCTGGAAAACAAGAACAACACCTGGAAGACAAGAACAACATCTGGAACAGAAGTAGAATAACTGGAACACAAGGGCAACACCTGGAACACAAGTAGAACACCTGGAACACAAGAACAACATCTGGAACACAAGTAGAACACCTGGAACACAAGAACAACACCTGGAACACAAGAACAACATCTGGAACACAAGTACAACATCTGGAACACTAGTACAACATCTGGAACACAAGAACAACATCTGGAACACTAGTACAACACCTGGAACACAAGAACAACACCTGGAACACAAGAACAAAACCTGGAACACAAGTACAACACCTGGAACACAAGAACAACACCTGGAACACAAGAACAACATCTGGAACACAAGTACAACATCTGGAACACAAGTACAACACCTGGAACACAAGAACAACACCTGGAACACAAGTAGAACACCTGGAACACAAGAACAACATCTGGAACACAAGAACAACACCTGGAACACAAGTAGAACACCTGGAACACAAGAACAAGATCTGGAAAACGTTTAGAACATCTGGAACACATGTAGAACACCTGGAACACATGTAGAATACCTGGAACACAAGAACGACACCTGGAACACAAGTAGAACACCTGGAAAACAAGAACAACACCTGGAAGACAAGAACAACATCTGGAACAGAAGTAGAATAACTGGAACACAAGAGCAACATCTGGAACACAAGTAGAACACCTGGAACACAAGAACAACATCTGGAACACAAGTAGAACACCTGGAACACAAGAACAACACCTGGAACACAAGAACAACACCTGGAACACAAGAACAACATATGGAACACATGTAGAACATCTGGAACACAAGAACAACATCTGGAACACTAGTACAACATCTGGAACACAAGAACAACATCTGGAACACTAGTACAACATCTGGAACACAAGAACAACATCTGGAACACTAGTACAACATCTGGAACACAGCATAAAGCTTGTAAAAAAGAACTAAGAGTTGACTTGAATGGATTTTGTATATATGTTGAGAGTTCCCATCATGCTTTGGGTGATGTGAGTTTAAGTATATATATTTATCTGCATTATAATAAATTGCAACAGGCGGTTCCTGTTTGAATTGTAACCATAGAAACGATCAGCTTGATTACTTTTCATATTGAAGAAATCATCCCAACGAGGTCATTTGAAGGTCAGAGTCAGCAGCTTTCAGAAGTCTGTGTATGACGTTTGACGGAGTTACGACTTTGAGAAGAAGAAATGTGTTTTACACAATCTTAAAACTTTGATTTCCAAAATATCACCTGACTGGAAAAGGTTTTAAAAAGCCTCCTGAGTGGCTGAGAAACATGAAGTTCAACGTTAACGGAAGCAGCAGCTTCTTCACAGAGAACGTGGCAGCGCAGCGTTTTCTGGTGCTTTACCTGACGCGCTGGTCGTACTCGCAGCTCCTCCCGGTGAAGGACGGAGGGCAGGCGCAGAAGCTGCCCAGGATGCAGGTTCCTCCGTTCTGACAGCAGCTGCGACTCTGCTCCGCACCTCCGAGAAAAAAAACACATTACAGCTTCAACCAACAATGACGTCGACATTCATGTCCTTCAAATAGACAACTGTACTTTAGACCGTCGCACATATAACCCTGTTCTCTACTATTGTACGATCTGTGCCGTTTTAATTAGTTGATAAGAGGGTGGTCAGTGGCAGGGCCATCGGACCTCAGGTTGAGCCTCCCTCCCTGTATCAGTATCTGTGAGATAAACCAGAGTCTCCATCTGGCAGCACATTCCTGAACTCCTCCGCTTCACATCAGCAAATACGAAGTCTGAACAAACATCTGAAAATAACAGAAACACACTAAAACTCAGCTGACGATGGCCTGAAACAACCAGTGTGTGTGTGTGTGTGTGTGTGTGTGTGTGTGTGTGTGTGTGTGTGTGTGTGTGTGTGTGTGTGTGTGTGTGTGTGTGTGTGTGTGTGTGTGTGTGTGTGTGTGTGTGTGTGTGTGTGTGTGTGTGTGTTCGTTAGCTTCACATCCCTTCAAAAGGAAATAAACTACATCTTATTTACATTACATACATTACATGATGTTGTTATTGGGTTTTTTTACTTAAAAAAGATTGTTCTTAATTTATGGATTTAATAGTTTTTCTATGAAATGTACTTTTTCATTATTTTATTCAAATAATTGTGTCGTACTATTTTTTCCTAAACTTTAATTAAATAATTTGGCTCAGATATCCATGAAAAAGTTTGATTTTCTGTGCTATTTAATGCAGAAATGTTTAAGCTTATATTTCTGTAATTTAGTTCTTAAATTTTTAGTCTGCAGTAAAAAGTTTTCAATGTTCATTCAATGAAAGCCGACTTGTTTTTTTCAAATTTCAAATCACTCTTATCGAAGTAAATTTAATTTAAAAAAAAAAAAAACGTTGCTAATTTTCCTCATGTTACTTCATTATTGGATGGTTTTAAAATACATGAAGATATAAGTAAATTCTTATGAGAGCATTTGTTCAAATTATTATGCTCTGAAATCTCCAAAAGGCTAAACAACATTTGTTGTTTTTAATTGTTTCTTTACTTCACCAAGTGAAACTTTACTTGTACAAACTTTTAAGTAAACTGCAGAATTCTTGCCCCTCCCCCCCCCCTCCCCCGTGTGTACAGTAGTGAAGTGTGAACTCACTGCCAGTGAGGCCGATGAAGGGCAGGACGGCGCTGGCGTCACGATGTTTACGGTCCCCGCTGTTTGAGGAGTTCACCTGGGTCAACGGATCCAGGAGGTCCTGGAAGTTCTTGGATTGAACCACCTCAGAGGGAGAAGCAGCAGGAGCAGAGGAGGAGGAAGAAGGAGGAGGTGATGAAGGTGAGGTTTGGTCTCTGCTACACTCATCTCCTTCACAGCCTGCAAAATAAAAGAAAAAAGGCAGAAAAGAAAAGATTTTAAATTTAGAAAATCATCAAAGTAGGAGGACAAATCTACATCTACAGCAAATCATCCATCATGACATCACAGGAAACGGGCCATCAAATCCTGCTGATGTCATGATTTTTCCAGTTTGGTACAGAAAATCATTCAGCACACTTCTGAAAAGTTGTTTGACTTAAAAAGTAAAGAATTTATTGAATCTCAGCTGATTTCATGTTGTATGCAAATTAATGGAAATTAATTTCTAAGAGTGCAGAAAGTCTGAAATAATACAGAGTTTGAAAATAACCCGGAAATTTTGAGTTTAAAGGGCTAAAGCTTTGTTGTGGTCCATTAGTTTTCTGTTGTTTCCTGAACTCTCTAAGGACACAACCTCAGCAGCTGCTTTGCTGATGTGACATTAGGAACACACAGCTGCATATAAAAATCCCCCCAAGTCATCAAGCATTTTGTAGTTTATCACAAAATGTTTAAATCAAAGGAAAATCTGATTCTTGTAACTGAGAATTCAAAATGATTTTGCAACATGATTAATGTCTTTTTACAATCTGAAAACAAATGTGACCTTTTCTACATTGTTTATTTGTTTACGTGTTAAGCTCTCAAAATGTTTGTATGAGTGATGAAGAGACCTGAAGCAGCCTGGAGGCACATCCACGCACACAGCACAATCCTGAAAACAGCCACAAACAAACGCATTCAATAATGAGATAACAGGAAGACTCGATTAACCGGCTTGATTCGGTCCTCAGACTCACCTGGGCAGCACCGGACAAATCATTTCACCGGAGAAACCAAACACGTTCTGCACGTTTCTTCACAGTTTTTAACTCACAGTCGTCGTAAATGAAAAAAAAAAAAAAGAAGAAGAAACGCTCAAATGTACCGGAAAAGATCTCCAGAAATCTCCGTTTGATGTCTCAAAAGTCCGAAAAAGGAAATGTCCATAAAGATCTATATTTTGTTAAAAAGAGTCCTCCTCCTGCCCTGAGAGGTTTCACTCATCTACTTATCCATCGATTTAGAAATCTGTAAAAATAATACGAAGTAAACTCTTCTCTGGAGAGATTTGAGAACTTTGACAGAATCCACATCAGAAGCAGTGAGTCCTCTTCTGAGTCTTCAGCCTGCAGCTCTCTGCCTCTCTGCTGGTTTCCTCCACAACAGGTTTGACTCCAGGTGACTCCATCACAGGGGGAGGGGCTCCGGAAACCACGCCCACTCTCGATGGCTCTTCGTTTCCGTCTGTCTCGTGGGTTTTCAGTCTGAATCAACAACGATGGAAAGTTTTGCAAATTGTACAACAGAAACCCCTGAAAAAAAGTTTTAATCTGGTTTCTGTTTTTAAATAACGGGTTTGTTTCTCTGAAGAAGGTAATCATTTTCTCAACCTGATAAGCTGTTTCGATGTTCTGCAATGACTTTCTTCTTTGCGTTCAGTGTGTTTGAACAGTAAGAACTTGTCTGAACTTTAATTGAACAATTTAATACTTTTTTTAAAACCCAGCCTGAAAAGAATTTGCATTTAGTTTTGAAATGACAGCTTGTTATGAGGTGAAGACAGACCGATTGTATGGGAAAGAATGAGATAAGAACCTACTTACTAGTAAACCTGGGTGACTTTAAACATAATAATAATCTAGTTTTAATACTCTTGATCTGAAGATCAACAGGTTGAAATTTGAGCCATTTTACAAATGTTGAGTTCAGATCATTTGTACTTTGACTCCACTTTTAATGAGATTAAAGAACAGAGTGAAACATGACTCATTTATGTTCCTTGTATTCTTCTTTCTTTCTTTGTCAGATGGAAATCATTCCATTTTGCCTGCTGACAAATTAGTCAAATCTTTCCCCTCCCTCAAGTTTGCCTCCTTTTCCTCTTTCTCAGCCATTACCTCCCTGTACCCCCCACCACCACCACAACCACCCCACCCTCCGCCCCCTATAGACATGTATATTAACTTCACTCCCTGGTGCAGTCTGACTTTCACATCTTAATGAGCCTGCTGCTAAAAGGAAGTCCTCCTTTACAGAAACATTCTTCACTGCAGACAGCAACAGAAAGCAACTTGGCTTTTATACACATGAAAACACAAATACATATATTTTATCTTTCAAATCACATCCTGTTGCTGAAGATGTCATGTAACAAACAAATATCACAAAGCTTCTGATTTCTCTCATTTTACCCTCAAACTTCCTAAAATTGACAAATGGTGCAGATGTTTTCATTATTTAATTGAACCTGTTAAATGCACAAATAAATCAACACGTGATTCGTTATTGACTTTGAATTTTCAAGTTTCCTGGAATGTAATCATGTTCAGATACCAACGAACCAGAGACAACGTTATTTCAGGTGCGCTGCGCTGAGCTGAAAAAAAAAAAAAGACAAATTTAAGCCACTTTGGAGATTTCTAAAACCGAAGCAGATATTTCACATCTTTTAAGTACAATTACATTTTTAGTTTAACATGCTTTTTAAGATGTGTTTTTTTTTTAAACAGTAAACTGGATTTCAGATTCCTCATAAAATTACAATTATATTCACATGGCCTGTTTGCTCTCGCCACAGTCTACTGAAATAAAGAGTTTTACATTTGATTTCTCTCTATTTCTCTTTTTTTATGTTTCTATTTTTATTCTTTTCCTGTGTTTCTGTTTTTTCAATAAGATGTGAGTAAATGTGAACATGTTGATTGGTGTTGAGTGAGTACCTTTGGAGAGAGAGAGAGAGAGAGAGAGACTCAGGAAGACAAAAAGAAAACTTTTCTTATTCCACTTTTGACCTTTTATCCATCTTTTTATCACCACAGTATTAATGTCATAATGCCTTCATTTGCAGTTAGTTGGTAACATATAAAAGCTTTTGTAGTATTGGGCTGAGAGTGAGCACAACAGTGTAAACCTGACACGTATCAAACTTGTAAAAACACCAGCAGAAAAGTCGAGTTTATTCCTTTTTTTCCTGCATTTGAAGCTGGTGGACGTAAACGCTGCAGGAGACACGTTCATGGGGCCGAGTGTCAACCAGAGCTTCTAGGAAAGATATCCTGAAACCATGAAGAACTGGTTGGTTGCTGCTTTATAATGAAAGTTAACTTGGAAGAAACATTACAGAACAACTGTGTTCATTTTAAAGACAACATGGCTCTGAGATGATGAGCATCTTTCCATCATTACAGCCCTTGTGGACCCTGAAAGTAGAAGTTTCACAACTCCTCTGACCAGACTGCCCCCCCCCCTTCTACCCCCCTCTGTTAATCTGTCTGTGCTTTAAACTCAGAGGTGGAAATGTGGAAATGGGTATTTTGTAATCTGCATAGCATCACAATGCAGTCTGATCGCATGCTAATACACAGCAGCAGGAGGGACAGCCTGATTTCAGCACAACAGGAAATCTGCATCTGAAAGCTGGCGAGCTGCTGGAGGACTGGGAGGGGGAGGAGGGCACAGATTCGCCATTACTAGGGTGAAGAAACAGTGAAAGTCGTTGCTTGGACTGGTGTCGGAAAGCACAGACATTTATAGCTTAAATAAGAGATTCAGAGGTCAGTAAAACATCATTTCGATTTTATCAGCTGATGGTTACATCACACTCAGGTACCCAGTCAGGTTTCTTTGTCACCGGCATGTTGACAGACTTTTATGCAGAGTTGGCCTTCATCACTTGATGGTCTGAATGAGGAGACTGGTTCCTTATTGGAGTTTCAATACTTCATCATAGAAAAACTAAAAAAGCAAGAATTTTTCTCCTCCTGTAAAATAAACACTGACCTCAATTATTAATTATTGCCAATATAACTGTAAATTTAATTCATTATTAGTTTCTTCCCATTCTAATATTAAGATATTCTCTTTTTTCATTTTGTTTCAAATTGTTTGTATGTAGTTGTATTAGTTTCCCACCAGGACAGAGTTGTGTTTAACGAGGGCGCCCTCTGCTGGCCACCTGCAGACTGCTGCGTTGCATGCTCAGTGGGAACCACTGGTGGTTTGTGCCGCGTTGTTCAACCTGAGGTGACCGGATTCAAGAAGACGCGGAGTGAGACGGGTTGAAGTCCAGAGAACAGTTTCAATGACAATATTCAGTCAAAGCGACACAAGACAAACATACAATGTTCAACGTTTTATTTACAAAAGACTAATGAACGGTCACATTTCAAATTGTGGCAGCAAAGGGGATTCAAGAGGATTTTTTTTTTTTTTTTTTAAAGTCTTGGAATATACATAATTCACCATTAAGATGTGTAACTTGGGCATCTGTCACTTTAACACAACAACAACACAACTGTTTTGTTTCTGTGGAAAAACAACAGTGGTGAGAATACAGAGCAGAAATGAGCAGCTTTCACTGAGTTCTTTGTACCTGTATCTGTAAACTGCCTGATATCCATCACCAATACATGGGAGAATATATTTAAAACACAAAGGCTTTCTCCTCCCAGCGTTGTACCAGAGGAGCAGCTCTGAAGTCGCCCAGTGTCTTCGTGGTGCATCAAATGGATGTCTGATCCCCGAGAGTCCCATGAACACATCATGGTGGACCTGAGACACTCAGTCACCATGAAATAAGACATTTCTTTAAAGTGCTTGTCAATATACTTCAGTTCTAAATCTTTCAGAATTGTCACCAACAGTTCTTCTCTTCTATCTCTATGCTGTCCTTTTCTCTCTCTGTTCTCCCCTCGCCCCAACCGGTGGAGGCAGAATTTCTATTTCACATGATCAAATTAAATGATTCCTACTGATGGTCTGATATATTTATATTATATGAGATGATATATTTATATTATATGAGATGATATATTTATATTATGAGATGATATATTTATATTATATGAGATGAGATATTTATATTATGAGATGATATATTTATATTATGAGATGATATATTTATATTATATGAGATGAGATATTTATATTATATGAGATGATATATTTATATTATGAGATGATATATTTATATTATATGAGATGAGATATTTATATTATGAGATGATATATTTATATTATGAGATGATATATTTATATTATATGAGATGAGATATTTATATTATGAGATGATATATTTATATTATATGAGATGAGATATTTATATTATGAGATGATATATTTATATTATATGAGATGAGATATTTATATTATATAAGATGAGATATTTATATTATGAGATGATATATTTATATTATATGAGATGAGATATTTATATTATGAGATGATATATTTATATTATATGAGATGAGATATTTATATTATGAGATGATATATTTATATTATATGAGATGAGATATTTATATTATATGAGATGAGATATTTATATTATGAGATGATATATTTATATTATATGAGATGAGATATTTATATTATATGAGATGAGATATTTATATTATATGAGATGATATATTTATATTATATGAGATGAGATATTTGTATTATATAAGATGATATAATTATATTATGAGATGATATATTTATATTATATGAGATGAGATATTTATATTATGAGATGAGATATTTATATTATATGAGATGATATATTTATATTATGAGATGATATATTTATATTATATGATATATTTATATTATATGAGATGATATATTTATATTATATGAGATGAGATATTTATATTATGAGATGATATATTTATATTATGAGATGATATATTTATATTATATGAGATGAGATATTTATATTATATGAGATAAGATATTTATATTATGAGATGATATATTTATATTATGAGATGATATATTTATATTATATGAGATGAGATATTTATATTATATGAGATGAGATATTTATATTATGAGATGATATATTTATATTATATGAGATGAGATATTTATATTATATGAGATGAGATATTTATATTATATGAGATGATATATTTATATTATATGAGATGAGATATTTATATTATATAAGATGATATAATTATATTATGAGATGAGATATTTATATTATATGAGATGATATATTTATATTATGAGATGATATATTTATATTATATGAGATGATATATTTATATTATATGAGATGATATATTTATATTATGAGATGATATATTTATATTATATGAGATGAGATATTTATATTATGAGATGATATATTTATATTATGAGATGATATATTTATATTATGAGATGATATATTTATATTATATGAGATGAGATATTTATATTATGAGATGATATATTTATATTATATGATATATTTATATTATATGAGATGATATATTTATATTATATGAGATGATATATTTATATTATAAGATGATATATTTATATTATATGAGATGATATATTTATATTATGAGATGATATATTTATATTATATGAGATGAGATATTTATATTATATGAGATGAGATATTTATATTATATGAGATGATATATTTATATTATATAAGATGATATATTTATATTATATGAGATGATATATTTATATTATATGAGATGAGATATTTATATTATGAGATGATATATTTATATTATGAGATGAGATATTTATATTATGAGATGATATATTTATATTATATGAGATGATATATTTATATTATATGAGATGAGATATTTATATTATATGAGATATTTATATTATGAGATGATATATTTATATTATATGAGATGAGATATTTATATTTATGAGATGATATATTTATATTGAGATGAGATATTTATATTATATGAGATGTGATATTTATATTATGAGATGATATATTTATATTATGAGATGAGATATTTATATTATATGAGATGATATATTTATATTATATGAGATGAGATATTTATATTATGAGATGATATATTTATATTATGAGATGATATATTTATATTATATGAGATGAGATATTTATATTATGAGATGATATCTTTATATTATGAGATGATATATTTATATTATATGAGATGATATATTTATATTATATGAGATATTTATATTATGAGATGATATATTTATATTATATGAGATGATATATTTATATTATATGAGATATTTATATTATGAGATGATATCTTTATATTATGAGATGATATATTTATATTATATGAGATGATATATTTATATTATATGAGATATTTATATTATGAGATGATATATTTATATTATATGAGATGATATATTTATATTATATGAGATGAGATATTTATATTATATGATATATTTATAATATATGAGATGATATATTTATATTATATGAGATGAGATATTTATATTATATGAGATATTTATATTATGAGATGATATATTTATATTATGAGATGAGATATTTATATTATATGATATATTTATAATATATGAGATGATATATTTATATTATATGAGATGAGATATTTATATTATATGATATATTTATAATATATGAGATGATATATTTATATTATATGAGATGAGATATTTATATTATATGAGATATTTATATTATGAGATGATATATTTATATTATGAGATGAGATATTTATATTATGAGATGAGATATTTATATATGAGATGATATATTTATATTATATGAGATGATATATTTATATTATATGAGATATTTATATTGAGATGATATATTTATATTATATGAGATGAGATATTTATATTATGAGATGATATATTTATATTATGAGATGATATATTTATATTATATGAGATGATATATTTATATTATGTGAGATGAGATATTTATATTATGAGATGATATATTTATATTATATGAGATGAGATATTTATATTATGAGATGAGATATTTATATTATATGATATATTTATAATATATGAGATATTTATATTATATGAGATGAGATATTTATATTATATGAGATGAGATATTTATATTATATGAGATATTTATATTATATGAGATGATATATTTATATTTCATCATTATTGCAGATCAAATAAAAAAAGAAGCATCCTGCTGCAGGCCAAACACCAGACCACCCTGCAGGCTCCGATCCCACGGGGGGGGGGCTCCGGTACCACCCTGCAGGCTCCGGTACCACCGGTCCCACCGGGGGGTACCACCCTGCAGGCTCCGGTCCCACCGGGGGGGGGGGGGCTCCGGTCCCACCCTGCAGGTTCCGGTCCCACCGGGGGGGGCTCCGGTACCACCCTGCAGGTTCCGGTCCCACCGGGCCGCCGGACGGACCGGGCCTTCACAAATGCCGGCCCGTTTTCCATGATTGGAAAGCCTTCACCGCCCTGAGGCTCCATTTCTCTTTCATTTCCTCCCGCGGCGCCATTTCATCTAAAAATCAACTCTAAATGTTTTAAAATGTCCTCGTAAATTCTACCGACCACTTCCGCACGTCTTCTTCTTCTGCTTTATTGGCAGGTCGTAAACACGTGTTCTCGGTGCATAGCGCCACCTAGTGTGTCGGAGTGAGTAGATTCATGACGTTAACTGTCCGGAAAGTGACTGGAGAAAACTAAAAACACACCTCATTTCCTAATCCTGCCTTTGCTATGAAGTATCTACCGACGCGCTTCTGATTTCATGATTTATATTTTACAAATATGAGGAACTTGTTGTAGCTCAGCTGCATCTGACATTATGAGACCAAAACATCCTGGAACTTTTCACGATTTTAGGAAGATCAGGATTCAGGTGTAATGTTTATGTTGTACAAGTGTACCACGATGCTCTTTAATATTAATTTATTTCTCTTTCAATGTTAATGAAAGAGATCAAAACCCACTTTCCACTTCAGGTTTTTTTTAAAGGTGTGAGTTTAGTTTTCCTCAGCTTTAGATTTCCTTCCTGAATATGTCATAGTGATTTTATCTGAAGTAGAATTTAAAAATGTTGAACTACATGTGTTTTTTCTTCTACTTTTTGTGACACAAAGTGAGTTCTATGATGTTTTATGACATTATGAAATGAGGATAACTAGAAATATGAATACTCGGTCAGACTGAAGGCAGCAAGTGAACTTTGGAGGAATTCATCTAATGGACTTTATAATAATGTGTTTCAGGACAAAGTGAAAGAAACCTTTTATGACCACAAAAAGAGATCTGTGCATATGAAGGAAGAAGAATGACTTCAGTAAAAGAAATAAACATGTAAATACATGATAAATAAATACTTAATGGAGATTGAAATACATTTTCTTGAATCTCTTTTCTTCATCATCTGACACTAAATAAAGACATAAAATGGAGTTAAAATGTGTCAAAAACAAAACACAGACCATTTAATTTAATACATGTTTGGTTTGTAACTTTAGTAAAACTTGTAGTTTAACATTTCTTTACTTTGAACATAAAACGATGCAGTAAAGACACTTTTTACACAGTTTGATAAATTCTTCGTTTATGTCTGTGGTCTTTGTTAAAGTGCTGCGTACTTTCAGACCGTCACTCCATCCAGTTCATTGAACATTAACTGCTCACTTTATGGTGTTCTTTTGTATTTTGAGCAGCAGAAGGTAGTTTATCATCTTCTGACAGCGTCCAGAGGAATCAGTTACAGTGTGAAGAGAGAGAACAAGACTCCAGACTCCAGGTGGCCACGTTTACACACTGATGACATCACCACACCTTTCAGGAAATAAAGCTTCAGGTCAGAGGTCACAGATTTCCAACAAATCACTTCATTTAGCCGCTCACACTTTCTCAGCAGCTGATCTAAGATCTCACCTCTAAATAAACTGACAGCAATGACTCCGGCTACAAAACCAGTTCATATGTTTTAACTTACATCTTGATTTCTGATCGCAGTGCAAGAAATTTGCTCTCAAAACTGTCTTTTGTGCATCCATTAAAACAAAGACACAAAACGACCTCGATAAGAACGCGGCTCTTCTTATCGAGGTCGTTTTGTGTCTTTTTTCTTTCAGATACCAAAGTTTTGCTTTCATGTTGGATGTTCTTATCCAGCTGTTTGTTTCCTGAAATGTCTCATTTAGTGTTAAACTTTGAGGTTTGCTGAGGAATACCTCCAGTTTACTTCAAGCAGGCGTATTCATAATGAACATGGCTGCAGTGCCTCCATGGTTCATGCTAACTGTTCACTCTTTACCACCTCTGGAAACTCGAGGAAACGAGCAGCCCGTAAAACAGCGTACAAACGGCAACGTGAGCCTCCTGCAGCTTTGCACACAAAAAAAGAAAGGTGTGTGCATGATTGATTTTAAATGTCTTTTTGAGTGCATTACCTGTTGCTCCGTGGCGTCGTTTCATTCCTGCGTCTATACGAATGAATTATAGCAGCAACACGTCATTTGTATCATAGAACCGTATAGAATATCCTCCTCTAAGATATAACAGGGAAACCGTGTCATCAAATCACAGCAGAAACCCAGTGAGGGCTTCAGTTATATCTTGATGATCTGTCTCGCCCTCCTGCTCCTGTGTGTGTGTGTGTGTGTGTGTGTGTGTGTGTGTGTGTGTGTGTGTGTGTGTGTGTGTGTGTGTGTGTGTGTGTGTGTGTGTGTCTCTCTCTCGCTCTAAACGAGGGTGAACAAAACTCCTCTTTGTGATCACTACTTATCACTTGTCATACATTAAAAAATGCAACACTAATGGCCGTTATCAAAGAGACACTCACTGATGCAGAACACGCAGCCGATGTGGACACGCACACGCACACGCACACCTGAGCGGCACGCGAGAGGAAACGCACACGCCAGGTGAGCAGTGTTCCTCAGGGCTGACAGATCTGAAGATGTTCAGGTAACAAGTGATGTTCATCTATTTGCTGCCAATCGATGACAACAGAGATTGGTTGCAGTTATTAAGAAACGAGGCGGACTCTGAGGGAAACACGGGAAGAAGGAAGATTTGGACTGAAAGGAACAACTTCCTCATAAAACAACAGCCGATACCATCGACTCGTTTAGTCACAGGTTCGATTCCCGACCCCGCCAACTTCAGCAACACTTTAAAATGTCGTTGTCCTTCACAACTCAACATCTTTGTGAACATTTCAACATTCTTCATCTTCCTCCCCCTCTTCTTCTTCCTCCCCCTCTTCTTCTTCCTCTTCTTCAGTGTCCTCTTCCTCCGTCGCAGCAGCGTTGTTCATTTTCCAGCTGAGGGTCCACTCCGTCTCCGGCGTGCCCCCCCCCCCTGTCAGCCCCGTGAGTCCGTGAGTCCGGCGCTGCGCGGAGAAACACACCACCTCGTCCTCGTCCGGCTTCCTCCAGCGACAAATCCTCCACGACTCCTTCCAAGCTCGCCAGCCCTCTTCCTCCTCGCCCGCCTCCTCCTCGTCTTCCTCCTCGTCCTCGCCCCCTGTGTGCGCCACCGCCACCGCCCACGACTGCTTCCAGGAGGCGAAGGACGCGGTGAGTTTGTGGAACTGCAGGTGCAGCGGGACGTCAGCTGTGACGCGTCTCCGACGCTTCTTCACCTTCTTCTCTTCCTCAGCATTTATCTTCTCTGCTTCACCGGTGTCTTCCTCTTCCTCCTCTTCATCATCCTTATCCTCCTGAGTGCCCACTTTTTTGTCTTCCTCTTTGTCTTTTTTATGTATTTCATCATCGTCCTCTTCATCCACTTCTTCATCATCTTCATCTTCTTCCTCTTCATTTTCGACTTTTTTGTCCTTCTCTTTATTGTCTTCCTCCTTCATATGTGCTTTAACATCTTTCTTCTCTGATTCTTCATCCTCCTCTTCATTGTCCTCTTCTTCATCATCTTCATCTTCTTCCTCATCCTCGGCCTCTTCATCATCTTCATTGTCGACTTTATTGTCTTCCTTCTTTCGATGTGCTTTAACATCATCCTTCTCCTCTTCTTCCTCCTCTTCCTCGTCTTCATCTTCCTCCTCCTCCTTATCTACTTTTTTGATGTCCTCTTTTTTCTCTTTCTTTTTGTCCTTATGTATTTCATCATCTTCATCCTCATCTTCTTCTTCATCATCCTCTTCCTCCTCTTCTTCCTCCTGTTCCTCCTCCTTGCTGTTATCTTTTTCATCTTCATTTTTCACATCCTTTTCTTCCTTTGATTTGACATCTTTCTCATCCTTGTCGTCTTCATCCTCCTCTGTCTCCTCTTCCTCCTCGTCTTCCTCTTCATCCTCGTCATTCTCATGTTTTTCTTTCTCTTTGTTTACCTCGTTCTCCTCTTCCTCTTCATCTTCTATGTTCTTGTCCTTGTCTTTGTTTATTTGGTCAGTTTCTTTTCCTTCTGCAGTCTCCTCATCTAGTTCTTCCTCCTCCTCCTTTTCTTCTTCATCCTCCTTCTCTGATTTTTTATCCTCCGTTTCTGCTTCATCATCCTCAGTGTTTTTATTTATGTTTTTGTCTTTTTCCTGCTTCTTATTTAACTCTTCTACTTCCTCCTTCTCCTCCTCCTCTTCATCCTCCTCCTCTTCATCTTCGTCATCTTCTTCATTGTCCTCACCATTCTTGTTTCCCTCTTGGTCTTCCTCCTGTTTCTTCTTTCCTAAATGCACAACTTTGTCTTTCTCTTCTTCATCTTCTTCTTCACTCTCCTCCACCTCCTCCTTTGCATCTTCGTACTTCTCCTCTTCATCATCTTCTTTGCTTTCTTTTTCCTTGTCCACATCCGTGTCTTTGTTTACTCTTTCATCCTCCTCGTCCTGTGTTTCCTTGTCCTTCTCATTGTCAACATCTTCATCCTCTTCTTCCTCGTCTTCCTCATCTTCCTCTTCATCCTTCTTGTTTGATTTGTTGACTTCAACGTCGTTTTCTGCTTCATCCTCCTCTTCCTCTTCCTTCTCCTCCTCTTCCTCATTGTCCTCATTCTTCTCATTTCCTTCTAGGTCATCCTCTTCCTTCTCATTGACATCTTTGCCCTTTTCCTCTTCCTCTTCTCCTCCGCTTATGTTTTCCTTATCCACATCCATGTACTTCTTCTTTGCGTCTTCATCCTCCTCCTCTTCCTCCTCCTCCTCTTCCTCCTCCTCCTCCGTCTCCTTGCCCTTCTCCTCTTCTACTTCTCTTCCACTTCTCTTTTCCTTATCCATATCCATGTTCTTCTTCTTTTCTTCTTCCTCCTCCTCCTCTTCCTCCTCTTCTTCCTCCTCTTCCTCCTCCTCCTCTTCCTCCTTGTTAAAGTCTTTGTCTTTCTTCTCACTGTCTACTACTTTGCCCTCTTCATTTTTGTAGACAGCTCTCTCCTCCTCTTCAACACCTTCATCGTCCTCCTCCTCTTCATCCTCTTCATTGTCTACTCCTTTATCCTCCTCCTCCTCTGTGCCTTCCACTGTTTCTCCTGCTTCACTCTCATCTTCTTCCTCCTCCTCTTCCTCCTCTGGTTGAATCCATCCTTTAGGAGCCCTCCAGGCCTCAGTCCACTCCACGCTGTCTATGATGTCATCGTCTAGCTCTGATGTGAGGAAGAGGTTGGTAGATCTGCGTCTCCTCTCCAACATGGCGCTGTGCTGATGTTGGGACTTCAGTGAAGCTCTGCACCATCTGTGGATATAGTTTAAGATTGGTCAAATCAGCTTCACCTACAACAGAAAAACTGAGCATTGAAATGTATTCTTAACAGAGTGGATATGAAACCACATCTGTTCCTTCATCCATGGAAAGATTGCTGAATGAATCGAGTCTCCACAGGTCCGACAGAAACAAAGTGAGATGCAAAACCACCACAAATATGTGGTTGAGTCTTTGCATCTCTTCAGTCTGGTGTCCAGCCTATCTCTGGTGTCCAGCCTATCTCTGGTGTCTAGTCTATCTCTGGTGTCTAGCCTATCTCTGGTGTCCAGCCTATCTCTGGTGTCTAGCCTATCTCTGGTGTCTAGCGTATCTCTGGTGTCTAGCCTATCTCTGGTGTCCAGCCTATCTCTGGTGTCCAGCGTATCTCTGGTGTCTAGCGTATCTCTGGTGTCTAGTGTATCTCTGGTGTCCAGCCTATCTCTGGTGTCTAGCGTATCTCTGGTGTCTAGCCTATCTCTGGTGTCTAGTGTATCTCTGGTGTTCAGCCTATCTCTGGTGTCCAGCGTATCTCTGGTGTCTAGCGTATCTCTGGTGTCTAGTGTATCTCTGCTGTTCAGCCTATCTCTGGTGTCCAGCCTATCTCTGGTGTCTAGCGTATCTCTGGTGTCCAGCCTATCTCTGGTGTCTAGTGTATCTCTGCTGTTCAGCCTATCTCTGGTGTCTAGCGTATCTCTGGTGTCTAGCCTATCTCTGGTGTCTAGCGTATCTCTGGTGTCCAGCCTATCTCTGGTGTCTAGCGTATCTCTGGTGTCCAGCCTATCTCTGGTGTCTATCTCTGTGTATCTCTGGTGTGCTGTTCAGCCTATCTCTGGTGCCTATCTCTGGTGTCTAGCCTATCTCTGGTGTCTCTGGTATCTCTGGTGTCTAGCCTATCTCTGGTGGTGTCCAGCCTATCTCTGGTGTCTAGCCTATCTCTGGTGTCCAGCCTATCTCTGGTGTCTAGCCTATCTCTGGTGTCTAGCGTATCTCTGGTGTCCAGCCTATCTCTGGTGTCTAGCCTATCTCTGGTGTCTAGCCTATCTCTGGTGTCTAGCCTATCTCTGGTGTCCAGCCTATCTCTGGTGTCTAGCGTATCTCTGGTGTCCAGCCTATCTCTGGTGTCTAGCCTATCTCTGGTGTTCAGCCTATCTCTGGTGTCCTATCTCTGGTGTCTAGCTATCTCTGGTGTCTAGCCTATCTCTGGTGTCCAGCCTATCTCTGGTGTCTAGCCTATATCTCTGGTGTCTAGCCTATCTCTGGTGTCTAGTGTATCTCTGGTGTCCAGCCTATCTCTGGTGTCTAGCCTATCTCTGGTGTCTAGTCTAGCCTATCTCTGGTGTCTAGCGTATCTCTGGTGTCTAGCCTATCTCTGGTGTCCAGCCTATCTCTGGTGTCTAGCCTATCTCTGGTGTCTAGCCTATCTCTGGTGTCTAGTGTATCTCTGGTGTCTATCTCTGGTGTCCAGCCTATCTCTGGTGTCTAGCCTATCTCTGGTGTCTAGCGTATCTCTGGTGTCTAGCGTATCTCTCTCTGTGTCAGCCTATCTCTGGTGTCCAGCCTATCTCTGGTGTCTAGCCTATCTCTGGTGTCTAGCCTATCTCTGGTGTCTATATCTCTGGTGTCTAGCGTATCTCTGGTGTTTAGCCTATCTCTGGTGTCCAGCCTATCTCTGGTGTCCAGCCTATCTCTGGTGTCCAGCCTATCTCTGGTGTCTAGCGTATCTCTGGTGTCTAGCGTATCTCTGGTATCTCTGGTGTCTAGCGTATCTCTGGTGTCCAGCCTATCTCTGGTGTCCAGCCTATCTCTGGCGTCTAGCGTATCTCTGGTTCCAGCCTATCTCTGGTGTCTAGCCTATCTCTGGTGTCTAGCCTATCTCTGGTGTCCAGCCTATCTCTGTTGTCTAGCCTATCTCTGGTGTTTAGCCTATATCTGGTGTCTAGCCTATCTCTGGTGTCTAGCGTATCTCTGGTGTCTGGCCTATCTCTGGTGTCTAGCGTATCTTTGGTGTCTAGCCTATCTCTGGTGTCTAGCCTATCTCTGGTGTCTAGCCTATCTCTGGTGTCCAGCCTATCTCTGGTGTCCAGCCTATCTCTGGTGTCTAGCGTATCTCTGGTGTCTAGCGTATCTCTGGTGTCCAGCCTATCTCTGGTGTCCAGCCTATCTCTGGTGTCTAGCCTATCTCTGGTGTCTAGCCTATCTCTGGTGTCCAGCCTATCTCTGGTGTCTAGCGTATCTCTGGTGTTTAGCCTATCTCTGGTGTCCAGCCTATCTCTGGTGTCCAGCCTATCTCTGGTGTCTAGTGTATCTCTGGTGTCCAGCCTATCTCTGGTGTCTAGTGTATCTCTGGTGTCCAGCGTATCTCTGGTGTCCAGCCTATCTCTGGTGTCCAGCCTATCTCTGGTGTCTAGCCTATCTCTGGTGTCTAGCGTATCTCTGGTGTCTAGTGTATCTCTGGTGTCCACCCTATCTCTGGTGTCTAGCCTATCTCTGGTGTCTAGCCTATCTCTGGTGTCTAGCGTATCTCTGGTGTCCAGCCTATCTCTGGTGTCCAGCCTATCTCTGGTGTCTAGCCTATCTCTGGTGTCTAGCCTATCTCTGGTGTCCAGCTTATCTCTGGTGTCTAGCGTATCTCTGGTGTTTAGCCTATCTCTGGTGTCCAGCCTATCTCTGGTGTCCAGCCTATCTCTGGTGTCTAGCGTATCTCTGGTGTCTAGCGTATCTCTGGTATCTCTGGTGTCTAGCGTATCTCTGGTGTCCAGCCTATCTCTGGTGTCCAGCCTATCTCTGGCGTCTAGCGTATCTCTGGTTCCAGCCTATCTCTGGTGTCTAGCCTATCTCTGGTGTCTAGCCTATCTCTGGTGTCCAGCCTATCTCTGTTGTCTAGCCTATCTCTGGTGTTTAGCCTATATCTGGTGTCTAGCCTATCTCTGGTGTCTAGCGTATCTCTGGTGTCTGGCCTATCTCTGGTGTCTAGCGTATCTTTGGTGTCTAGCCTATCTCTGGTGTCTAGCCTATCTCTGGTGTCTAGCCTATCTCTGGTGTCCAGCCTATCTCTGGTGTCCAGCCTATCTCTGGTGTCTAGCGTATCTCTGGTGTCTAGCGTATCTCTGGTGTCCAGCCTATCTCTGGTGTCCAGCCTATCTCTGGTGTCTAGCCTATCTCTGGTGTCTAGCCTATCTCTGGTGTCCAACCTATCTCTGGTGTCTAGCGTATCTCTGGTGTTTAGCCTATCTCTGGTGTCCAGCCTATCTCTGGTGTCCAGCCTATCTCTGGTGTCTAGCGTATCTCTGGTGTCTAGCGTATCTCTGGTATCTCTGGTGTCCAGCGTATCTCTGGTGTCCAGCCTATCTCTGGTGTCCAGCCTATCTCTGGTGTCTAGCGTATCTCTGGTGTCTAGCGTATCTCTGGCGTCTAGCGTATCTCTGGTTCCAGCCTATCTCTGGTGTCTAGCCTATCTCTGGTGTCTAGCCTATCTCTGGTGTCCAGCCTATCTCTGGTGTCTAGCCTATCTCTGGTGTTTAGCCTATATCTGGTGTCTAGCCTATCTCTGGTGTCTAGCGTATCTCTGGTGTCTAGCGTATCTCTGGTGTCTAGCATATCTCTGGTGTCTAGCGTATCTCTGGTGTCTAGCCTATCTCTGGTGTCTAGCCTATCTCTGGTGTCCAGCCTATCTCTGGTGTCTAGCCTATATCTGGTGTCTAGCCTATCTCTGGTGTCTAGTCTATCTCTGGTGTCTAGCCTATCTCTGGTGTCCAGCCTATCTCTGGTGTCTAGCCTATCTCTGGTGTCTAGCCTATCTCTGGTTTCCAGCCTATCTCTGGTGTCTAGCGTATCTCTGGTGTTTAGCCTATCTCTGGTTTCCAGCCTATCTCTGGTGTCTAGCCTATCTCTGGTGTCTAGCCTATCTCTGGTGTCTATCGTATCTGTGCACGTTTGCCTTCATCAGGGACCCCGAATCAACAACGGACATTGAATGTGTCCAAATATTGAAGGTTATTTCTGTCAGTGGAAGAATTCTCACTCACTCATGAATAAACTTTCTACAGTAAAATAGCAGCATCTGGAATCATCATTTACTGCAAGGAAGTGACTGATGTAGGTTGTGAAGATAAAAGAGGTTGGTTATTGATTATTGATTTGGCATTGTTGGATATGAAATCATAGCCTATCTGCACCTACTCGCTCACAGCTTCAGTTCTCTTCTCTGAATACAGAGCGTTTGTACAGCCGCTCTGAAGGGTGGACCAATCAGAGACCAGCATCGGTGGTTACCTGCGTTTGTCCTGCCCCTTCTTCACTGTGATTGGACGGCTGCTGATGAGCACAGCATTAATATTTGTCTACTCTTGCTGACCGGAAAATAATTGTCCAACGTTCAGTGCAGAATAAAACACTCAGCTCCTCGTCAAGCTGCTGGCTTATATTAAAAAATATTCTGTACATGGTAGGTCGCTGCAGCGGTGGCAGAGTGTCTGATTGGTTAAATTAACTGGAGGTCAACGCCCAGTAGGATGGAACGACTGCAAACGATTCTCTATAGAGGGTGAACGGACACATATTCATGTAGTGACTTAAATTCAATTAAATTAAATCAACGAATCACATTTAACTTATTTACATCTTCAGTAGAAACTGCAGTGAGCAACAGAAGGTCATAAAGTATCAGCAGATGGAGAAAGAGGTTGTTGATTTTGGTCTTCTCTGTTTTTGGCTAAATATTAAATATCAAAAGCCTTGTCATTCATGAAATTGATCCCAGCATATATCCATGATGAAAAAGCTCTTGTTGAGTTTAGTACCAAACATGACATGCCCAGCAAACACCCACCTGAACTGCTGACTGAACCCCCAGCAGGAGCTCCAGCTTCTCTCACGCTCTTCATGCTCCTCCGGAGGAGCTGCAGAGAGCAGCCATGATTGGCTCCATCCTGGCATGAAGACATCATGTATCCTGATAACGACTTCGGTGTCGGTGGTGGAGGAGCTTCCACTTAGTGCGTCGTCGTCTGTGTCGTAGTCTGAGTCGTAGTCTGTGATGTCGTCTGCGTCGTCGTCTGTGATGTCGTCTGTGATGTCGTCCGTTATGTCTTCTGTGTCGAGTTCTGCCTCAGACATTTTCCATGAATCCTCCCAGTCCCAGCCGAGCTCATCCTGTATGATCATCACAGTACATATTTTAAACAGGAATATTAAAAAGCCCAAAAGATCAGAAACAAGGATGCAGAGATCTTGTGAATGACCCCCACCTGCTCCTCCAGTTGCTCTATTTGTTCAAACTTGTCGCTGATATCTTGTTGGTATTCAGGCCAGATGTGATCCCAGTCCTTCTTCTGCTGTCTGAAGGCAAAGTTCATGATCTTCCAGGTGCCAGCCCAGATAGGAAGGCCATATGTTCCTATCTCAGCTCTGCAAACCATTTCTTTGGCGAACAGAACCTCCCATTGGAACTGTTTCTCCTCAGAGAGCTCCAGCTGGGCCGGACTCTTCACCTGGAAACAAGAACAAGAAAACAAAAGGTGCTTTAAAAAATATGTCCCATTTGTAGCTCGCTCACAGTTTCTCTTCACTTGTGGTTTGATTGGGTCACGGAGGATCTAGCTTGAGACTGATGACAGCTGAACAAGAAAAGAGATAAAACCCACTGGATTTTACGGAGTGGTGTTGAAGGATATTATTTTCCTACAATAGATGATGGAGCACAAAATAAACCATCAGAAAACCACATCTCAGCTGCTCCACTTTGGTTCTATGTTGATAGAAGCTGCAGATCTGGAGCTGGAGATGTTCTGTTATATTACATTTCCAAGCTGTTGAACTTCTGCTTGGCATGATAACAGATATACTGCAAGACAGGACCACCGTGGACAAAGCCAAGCGTCTGGTGGTGGTCCGTTGGTAGATGTTGCGTAATCTTAACTCTGAATGTTTTCTGTTTTGGGTTAGTAATAATTCAAATGAGGTGAAATCTTAACGCTTCAGTATCCAATGATATGACCATAGTGTGCTCTCAACACGATCCATTCTTTTCATGGTTCCAACATGACAGAGGACAAAGATAAATCCTTGGAGAAAAGACTTTTCCAGTTTGGTGTGAAAGAAGCCGACTGATCTATCAAAAACTCCATTTAGTCATTTTCACTTGAAAATTCAAAAAGCAAACTTTTTTCTTTCAATAGTTTGTAGATGTCTCTGCTGTGGATTCTTGATTTTCACAGTAAAATCTAAGTTGTGTCTGGTCAGTGTGTCGACATGGTTGTGCTTTGATAGTAATAAAACTCCAGCACATGCAGGAGTGTCAACCAATCACAGGCATGTTCAGAGTTAAACCCCATAAGATGTAAACTTAAATCCAACGGTTTCACATCGTAAACGGCACCAGACTCCGACACGCCTGTTTATTTAGCTGTAAATACAGCAAAGAATCATGCCTGACAAGTTTTCTGTGATTACCGAGAAAAGCAAGTTGCTCTTAGACTATAATGTTCGTGTCCCCACAGATCAGATCAGCACATCCGTGCAAAATAATGGTGTAAAATAATAAATAGTGTAAAATAATGGTACAAAACCAAACCACCAGAGGGAAATTAGTTTATAAATGACTGTAAAATGCCAAGTCAATTTCATGTATGTCTACTTTGCCGGCCACAGAACACACGAGATCGAAAAGTTTAGTTTGAGTCTTCATCAGGCCCTTCAGGCCGGCATCAAGCTGGTGCTACAACCCCACCTAGTGGTCGGAGGTCCTCCACAGACATCTAATTCTACCTTATTGGGTCTAATTACCACCAAAATAATTTACTTTTCAGTAATTCTCCACAAATAGCATGCTAACTAACATTAGCAGTGTGCTTTGCCAGCTGACTTCCCTTCCATAGTGCAGAGTGGTGCCATGAAGTCCTTCTTTCAGGATCTTTTTTTTCAGACATGTCAGGAGACAACAAATCTGAGATCAGCGTTTTTACCATGATTGTTGGTGCAATTTACTACACAGCAACTCTTTGGCATGACGTTATTATTTATAATGGTTAGTTTAAATTAAAACTTTAGAGAAAAGTCTCAACTCACTGAATGTTCCCTCGACCTCGTCAAGCCAACACACACTTCAAATAGTCAAACTTGAACCCAAAACATGTCCTGACCAGCCTGAAACGGACATGTTTGAATGTGAAACCATCGCTCGGTGTCGGTCTCGGTACCTGTTTCCAGGACTGACTCCATTTACTGGTCGAAGACGTCCACTCGGGCTCTGATCCGCAGCGCTCGGCTTTGTACTTCCTGTTGTCAGCCATCTCGATGGTTGTGAAACCGGCGATTCTGGCTTTCATCTCTTTGGCTTTCAGGTAAAGATACTTCGGAGGCTTCAGGCTCATCCAGGACTCCTTCCAACACAGCCTGAACACATCTACTTCCACTGTGCGTTTTGGCCTTTTAAGTTTGGGTGAAGCCGACCTCCTGGGAGGAGGCGGAGGGGGGGGAGGCGCCGCTTTGGTTTTGGGAGGAGGAGGCCCGATTTTGAATTTAATTCTGGGCTTGGCTGAATCGGCTTCATCCGCGCCGCTGGTGATCCTGCTGAACTCTGACACTTCGCCATTGGCAACAACCGACCAGTGATACTTCCACTTTGAGAAGAGTCTGCAGATTGAAAAATACATCAATAATTACAAATACAAGTAAGTACAAATACAAGGATGTGATGTATTTGCACTTGCTCAGAATATGACGAAAACATGGAGGATTTAAATACTGATTCATAAAAGTGAAATATTTTTCATGGAGCCTGTGATTTCGCTCTTGTTACTTTAGTTTTATTCTGAAGTCCATGAAGCAGCTGAGAAAAGATGTCAGGCCATTTGTTAAAACTGGACTAAATTTAATTATGTCCTTTATCTTAAATGTATTCAATGACTCTATTTTCAACATATCATCAGTCCTACTTGGTCTGCTGGACAGTTTTATTGGCAAAGGTGCTTAAAAAGATAAATCCTTTGATACATAACATACTGTGTGCAGGTTTTAAAACAGTAATGGCTGCTTGTCCTCCACGTATCATGGAGACTCCGGATGTTATCAGACACAGAAAAACCGGCCTCTTAAAACATCCTCCTAAAAAACATTTAATTGATGCTTTGCTTAATTATTTCTAGTGTTAAAAACAGCTTCAGTGAACCAAACATCTCATGTTATTAACTGAGGTTTGACAGCATTCAAAATATTTATTCATAAACAGGTTTTGAACTGTAAAAAGATGTTTTCTTTCCTCGTAATGATGACATCTTGTAATTTTTTTTAGAAAGGCTCTCATAACTATTGAATGTAATTATAAGATATAATCTGTTTTTACAAATCTTGTAAACGTCCTTGTAGTTATGGTTGATTTCTGTCATTTTGTCCTGACTCTCCTTGTTTTATGACCTCGCCTCCCTACTATTGCATTTTATTCATATAGAAATGACTGTTGTGCACCAACAACTGTCAATAACATAAAAATAAAACAACTTCAAACTGTCCCATGTCTGAATACGCAGTAATGTGTACGTAGGATGTTCTACATGGGAAATAGAGAATGAAGAGTGACGACTGATGTAAATAACCTGATATGTGTTTTGCTTCTATCTAAGGATGGCCAGACAGTTATAGACAGTTGCTGTTTTATTTTGTACGTCTTCCTCTGAGTTTCCACGGTCTCGCTTCCTGTTTTATTTTGAGGCTCTTACTTTGAAAAGCACTCGCTCGGTTAGTCGCGCAAAACAGAAAGAAGAGTGAATGTATGTTAAAACGGTAAATTGGCGACAGAACGCAGATTGTTTAAGATATTAGCAACAAGCTCTGACGCTAGTTTGTATGTTTTAAATAAAAATGTCGATGACATCCTCAGATTATTTTTTTTGTGACCTGAGTTCCTCACGACAGTCATCATAAGATAAAACTGCGCAGCTGGAAGTGATTCAGTAATTGTTTGTTGGATGTGTGTTCATTTCACCCATCGCATGACAACGATCAGTTCTGCTCTACTTTCTGGGGTTCGTGTTGCCAGTTGTTTGTTCGACAACAACAACTCACACTTTGACGGAGCTCTTCTCCTTCCTCTCGGCCTCCTGCTTGTTCTGGTCCGCCAGGCTCTGGGCTCTCTTCTCCCACTGGTCTCTCAGAGGCCCGTTGCTGAATGTCCTCTGACCCTCTTTTTTTGACAACATCCTGTCGCCTAGGAGACGCTCACAAAGAAGCAGAAATAACAGTCAGCAACAGGCAGGTTGCATTTCTTCAGCACGTCCGGTTAACTTATATCTTAGGTTTTCCCCAAAACTGCTCAGAAACTTTGGTCTCAGGGACTAATGTCAGCGAACTTTTATTCCTCTTTTAGCCTTTATCTTCGCTCACAACTTTACAAAACAGTGGCGATTTTAATAAACTTGTAAGGTCTAGCTTTACACACAAGTCAAAGCAAAAACGCTGACACATTTGACCAATCAGCAACGTTCAGTGCTTTAAGCCCCGCCCTAAAGGTTCCTGTACTACAGTATTCCCATATCAGGGACACGTTGAACAATCTGCCTGGGATTTCATTTAGATCCTGGTTCATCCCATGGAAACGCATGTAATACAAAGTTCCTGGAAAAAAGTTCCTGTTGTGGCTTTTGTGGTGAAGAATCGTCAGATATATGTTAATAATAAAATTCTTGTACTTCTCTTTAAACCACTGAATGGTTTTGTAGCAGCCCACTTATCAAACATGCTGCCAATCTATGAACCAGGACCGTCTCTCTGGTCTTCTGGCAGTTTTAGTATCTTTTAGTTGTTCCAGATTGCAGGAACTGTATCTTAAAGTTGGAACAGTCTGAGGATCTTAGAATTAGGGAATTAAAATTAGAATTAAAAAGCTTTTGAGTGTTTTATTCCCTCTTTGTTTTTTTGCAATTATATCTGCTCTACTTTTATTTCATTCTTTTATTTTTGTAAATTAGTGTTATTCATTTAATTTCTTTTGAGGGTATTAATACTGTTTTGCAATTTTTGTTTCTTGTGTGAATTAGTCTCAAACGATTTCCTGTCAACATTTAACTTGTCTTATTAATATATTTGAATCACATTAACCTGTTTGGTTGATTAATTGATTAATTGATTTGATACTTGAGTTCACAAGCTATACTGGAAAACAATCAAAAAAGGTCATGTGAGTTTGTGAACTTCTCAAACAGATTATCACAATTTCCCACAGCACACGAACACACCACAGCGCAACAAAAAGGACACAACTGTTCCTGGGATAATATTCAGGATTTTAAAGTTTCACTGAATTTCACTGAAAAACACAATGTCAAGACAAAATACTGGTTTTCTGATTCATCTCAGTCTGCGTATATAAAACAGTTGTATGAAACATTTAACACAATATTTACAAGCGCATATGTTTATACATAAAGGACTGTCTTTGACCAGTTTTGATCCATTTCTCAGCGCAGCGTCCTGTTGAAGACCGACTCATCTAACTGTGACACGAGACGACCAGCATCGCTCTATAATTAAACACAACTCAGCAACGTGTTTCAAGGAGCAACAACAACAAGAAAACAGCTCTCAGTTGGGAAAGATGGAGATCCTCATTCTGTGCTTACTATATTATTCACAAAGATTTGGTCATTTTCCATCCTTCTGCTTTTTTCACATTTGAAATCCCAGACATCACAGTGTCTTTGTCTTAGTTAATTAAAAAAAAAAAAAAAAAAATTGATAAATTAAAACCCTAATTTAAAAAAAAGGGTATAGTTAACAGGCTAGATCTACAAAAACATCTGTACGGACCTTTAAATGACTACCAGACGAGAAATAAAGTCAATGGTGATACAGAGAACGATATAGAGGCTTTAATCTGTGTGTCTGGAGGATGGATTCGGGGACTTAGCGGTGTTAAATGAGACGGACTTAACAGACTAATGATGATGATTTCAAATTCGGATATGAGCTCAGGCCTCTTTCATCACCTCCCGACACAGGATGGTAAGAAATGTCCCCAGTGGAAATGACAGAGAATTAAATAGCAGTGATCTCAACAACTGAAGTAACAACGCATACAAATCAGCAAATATATTCTCTCATCCAGGAATATATTGTCTTTTCAAACACACATAACACTTAATGTCACATTTTATAGAGTGCAGTTTGTTTCTCGGAACTATTTTACTCTGCTTTTAACACCATTTTGTGTTGGGAAACTCAAAGAAAAGCACATTTTTGTTTCGTGTATGTTCGTGTTATTAATGCTACAGATAGTGGTTTCTATTAAGTGCCCCACGGCGGCCAGGCTAAGCTGTTTTGAGCTTTATTTGTTGTATTGAAAATGTGTATGTGAAAGTTATCATCACATATTGGACGATGAGCCTTCTACACTTCATTAAATGTGCATCTTTGTTGTAAATAGGAAACTTGTCTGTTTGAAGTAAATAATGTGCTTTTTTTGTCCGTCACCATCTTACTTGTTCGGAGCGGTTTGGAGCAGGAAGTGACCATATTTGGATGAGCTGGGGGAGAAGCCAGCGGTGGATCTGACCGATCTGATCAGAAACCTGACGATACTACGTCCCGCCCACCGATAGCTGTAACCTGACTGCACCACAGGCCTGTCAATCAAACAGACACGCCCCCAAAAACAGGTCTTCTGGAATCTTCTTTTCTAATGAATGAGGAATTATTTTCAGATGGACCTCCAGAAAACTAATAAGAAGGAGTGACTTTAGCTAACAACACCGAGATAACTGATGGACACATTTTATTCACTTTGGATTTGATGAGAGAAGTTGAATGGGAGTCTATGGAGCCGGAGGCTTTTTGGAGACGACCTCTAGTGGCACTCGCTGGTATTGCAGCTGAAGACACTTCTGGATCAGAACCATTTTACAGACCTGAAGCTACGGACACTTTTATATCCAGTCTATGTCAGAGATTAGAGGGTACAATCAATGTAGCCTAAAGATGATAGCCCAGGGATGTATTAAGAGAGCTGGATACAGAAGTGCCATATAGACTCGCTGCCAATTTGCCCCAGTGACTGCTCGCGGTACTGCGACGTGAATCAAATATTTCTCGTATATTGTATAAAAGATGTCTATGAAATTGTTAAGCGCACAACTCCAACTGCAGACTTTCATCATGAATTTTTAATCCATGAAGGTTTCACATTTTTCAAACCTCCCTCTGTGGACTTTGCTCACATGACCCTGAGTTTGTATGTTATTCAGCCTAGCTTAGCACAAAGCTATGTAACCCAACCTTCTCTTTTCAACAACACCAACACTGTTTACAAATATTGTCAGACAAAACATATAATGTGAAAAATATATATTGTTCAGGTTTAATAAATTCAGAGAAATCAGTAAACTGGTCCTGACTTACCTGATGTCTCTTTGTCTCTCAGTCTGTCTTGTATTCCTGGTTTTAACTAAGTACAATTAAAGGTGAACTACAGTGTGTGTCCACTGTCTGTCTCAACCTCTGGACCTGTCTGTCTCTAATCTTTACAGCAGCTTTACAGGCACCTGTCTGTCTCTTTGTGTCTGTCTGTCTTCAGCCTGTTTCTGCCGTTAACTTTTAACAGCTTACTGTCAGTCCGTCCTGTGTATCTGCTCCGCTGTGAGCCCACTTCCCTCCTTTGCTATTTTTATATCAGATGTTAACAGATCCAGAGCTGCAGCTCTAAATTTAGTGTCGGGGTGAAGCACGAGGCGAGCAGCCTGGAAACGGAGAGAAGTGACATCAATTGTATGAAAACACTGAAGTTTAAATTACTCTTTATTTAACAGGTGTAACAGCACAAACAGACCGGACAGCCGCAAGCAGGTGTGAGCCAATCACATCGCATCACGGCTGGTTTTCAAACCACCAGTTCATGAGTCGCTCTAAATGCAGAGACATTTACATTACTTTGACAAGAATCCAAGTCATGGTTCCGCCTCCATCTCGCTGCCTGGCGATTGGCCAATCGTTGCCAAGACTGTGAAGCATCTCGGTATACAATTACAGGCATCCAGGGTGCGTGTGAGAAAAGTTGGGTTGATGACTGACACTTGGAGGGCAGGGATGCTGGGATGGATGTGAAACTGACCTGGTTGAATCATCAGTACAGGTGTCTGAAAATTAACTAAAAAAAACAAAACAGTCTCAGGCATAAGATCACAGACATAAAAACTGAAGGAGAGGCTTTGTCATGACAACGGTTGAAGCCTGGTGATGACAATACATAAGAAATAAGTAAGAGGTGTATACTGATTAACTGGGTATCAGCCATGAATGTTATAAGGTAAAATGGCAAATCGGTATCACTGCAAAGTGTGAAATAGACACGCCCGTCCGCTACAGAGAAACATGAAATAGACACGCTTTGGCTTTTACAGTGACAGTTACACATTTTCTTGTAGTGGACAGAAATGAAACCTACTGCATGCTTAGAGCCATGTGATTTACAGGAAATTAAACTTTCAGGAGAACAACACTGTCAACTCCTGGATTTGAACCTCGTGGTAACTCATGGCAGTCAGAGATTCATCTAGATTTATGCCACCGAGCCACAACTTCCTCCTAATACTGCTGAAAAATGTCCTTTGTGCTTGGTGTCGATACCTTTGTTGCTCTACATTGGTCACGTAGTGCTTCATCACATGATATTTAGGTGCGTGTCAATCTCACGTTTTGGTGTAGTAGACGGGCGTGTCTATTTCACGCTTTGCCGTGATACCGGGTCGAAAATGGACACAGGATTATATAATTGCACCTCATTCATTCTGATGAAAGCTGCTCAGTGGAAATGTTTCTCCCTCTATAAAGTATCTTCATGTTCTTCATGTTCCTGCAGGTCCACAGAGCGCCAACTTCATTATGGCTGCCCGCACACTTAAAGAAGATTAAATAAAATACCCATATGGCTCTTTGCAAAGCTCTCCAACTTCTCCTCTCATCATCAACACAAACCCCATCAGGAAAAAAACATAAAATGGAGGTGGCAGGATTTCTGGGAAATGTGGGTTTGTCATGAGAAGTATTTCGCACTTTGCTGCATCAGTCTAAAAAAAACCTCAGATACAATTTGGACAAATATTCCTTGTAAACAACTATTTATACTTCAGGTCAACAGGCTGTGAGGATTTCAGCGTGACTCAGCAGAACAAACTGTTTTGACACGTGAAGTCTGATGATGCAGGACGATCACCAGAATAAATCATTTACCTATCTGTCCTTGTGACTTCATGTGTCTTACACACTTTACTGTGACTTACTGAACTCTCTTCATACAAAGTGAAGCACTGCTGCTGTTCTGGGTTCATTTTTCTGTGAGGTCACCCAGCAGCGGGAGGTCCCTTCACCTGTAACAGGATCCTCAGATCATCGAGTCGAGCTGCAGACCAGACGGGTCTCAAACTGAGAGTCACTACTATCTTTACAACAACCACTACATTTCAACCTGCAGTCAGCTCTATATCCTGGATGTGATGAATGTGTTTCCAGACAGTGGATTTGTTTAAGTGGATTTTGCAGCCAGAAAATTCGGATACAGTTTTCTGGGAACGGTTGGTGGTGATTTTTTTCACCATCACGTCTTTTTGCACTGGAAAATGTCCTTTTCATGACCTTCAGCGTTCCCCAACATAGAAGAGAACCTCTATTTTAAAAATACCACCCGAACTAGTTGGAATGACTTCACCTTTGTGTCACTTTGGTATGAGAGGTGGCACTAAATACTATGATACCCATAAGATTCAGCAGCTGTTGCTATGGAGAGGAAGCCAGTCAGAGGTGCCCCCAACCATCAACCATCAGTGATGTCATCAACCATCAGTGATGTCATCGTTGGTTTGTGAAAGTTATGAATCCTCCAGTTCTGATTCTGTCCGTCACCATCTTTGCTAGTTCGAAGCGGTTTGGAGCAGGAAGTGACCATATTTGGACGAGCTGGGGGAGGAGCCAGCGGTGGATCTGACCGATCTGATTGGAAACCTGACGATACTACGTCCCGCCCACCGATAGCTGTAACCTGACTGCACCACAGGCCTGTCAATCAAACAGACACGCCCCCAAAAACAGGTCTTCTTGAATCTTCTTTTCTAATGAATGAGGGATTATTTTCAGATGGACCTCCAGAAAACTAATAAGAAGTCTTCCACATATTTGCTTTATAACTCCCTTTATTAGCTTTTACACCAACAACATCATTTCTCCCCACATCGTTCACCTTTTCCCTCTTTTCCTCCCGTCTGTCTGTTTCATTATCCTATTTTGTCGCAGTCGAACTTTCAGTTCATCCACATCAGATTCAGACTCCATTCTACAGAAGCAGCAGAAACATCGAGGCGAGTGAGTCACTGATGAAACCTGATCTCTTGCTGCAGTCTGCATGTCCGTCATCACTGAACCAGCTGGTTTAAGACTAAGAAAACAAACTTAATGCTTCATGTGTAGAGTATGTCACATTACAGATGGACCCCAGTTTAAGCTGTGATTGGTAAATGTGTTTAGGTTTGCAGCCTGTGAGCTCTGTGATGATTTTAGACCTTTGAATGAGTGGAGACAGGTGACACGTGAAATGGATTGGTTAAAAATACACGTCATTGGGCAAGTTATGAATTATGAATGAGTGATTGGACAGCGTGGGAAAGAGAATGTAATGTAGAAAAAAGAAAAGGAAACCGGGAAAAGCAAATATTCACCCACAGAGGAATGAATATGAGATGTGAGAAAACAGAACTTCCTTAGTGAACTTTGCACAAGCTTCAATATGATGTGTATAAATGCTTTCTTCTTATATCTCTCCCTTCAGATCCACCATGAACTGCTGGTGAAACTGTGTCTCTCCTGCAGGCAAGTATAATAAAATCTACTCTTCAGGTAAGAAGTAGTGAGTTTGACTGTCTCCCATTGTTTGGTGATGCATTCAGGGGAGGCCTTCAGGTTTCTAGTGCTGAGCACCAAAATGCAAAGTATATTTGATCCTAAACTTCAGAGAACTGCTTGCACTGAACTCTACCACAGCTGTCTGAATAGGAACATTAACAGGGTTGGAAATTTAAACATAATAGTGTTTAGGATATTTTCCATTTTATTTTGTTCATATCTTTCAATGATTAAGTATCCCTACTTGTTTTCTCTGTCTTTGCTCTCATTTTTCACACAGTTGTTGAATAATATGATGATGTAATCACACAGAAGGGTTGGCATGGTGGGGGACAGGATTAGAAGTATTAGCTTTGCAGAATAATTTTGCTCCTTCATACATTTCCCCCTTCTATTTGTTTTAGTGTTACTGTATACTGTATATACTCTGAATATACCCGTTTGTGTTCTTGGTCGTGTCCTAAGCACGCTGCGAACAACTTTGGAGTGGACATGATGTGATTGTGCATTGACGGATGATGTATTACCTGTACATTGTAATAAACATATTGCTGCCTGACCACCTCAGCCTCCTTAACCAAACACAAATCATATTAAAAACCCTTTAATTAAATGCAGGAAGAAACATTTCTCTTAATTTACAAAGGTGGATCTAAAAGTTCCAAGTCTGCTCCTGCAGCGCCGCACCATGACATGCATGGAGCACAGGGAGCGACAAGCTTCATCAGGTTGCTTAATTAACATCAGCACCTGAGTTATGTTTCCATCAGCACTGGTATGAGCTGATTTTGCAAGAGGGAGCTCATGAAATTGGATGTCAAACTCAGGAAATCAACAAGGGAGACTCCTGAAATGTTTCAGAAAGCCACTGAAGCATTGAGTGTCACCGTTCAAGACTGAACCAGGCGCGTCAGGTCAGGAGCAACCAGGTGGTTTTAATTTGACACTCTCGGGGTTGTGTCACCGTGAATTCGTCCCTCAGGGTCAGACTGGCAACACCAAGTTCTACAACAATGATGGACAACATTCACTGTGAACCACCTGAACTACAATTCAATGGCAACAGGGTTCTCCAACATGACAACGCACCTGGTCACAGTGTTGAAAACGGTCAAGTTTCTCACCGGCAACAACACAATCCAAACCTCCAACACAAAATGCTATGTGCACTCTTTGCTCAAGTTTCATGTCCATGGTGAAATGTCCATGTACCAGTGGTCGCAAAAGCGTGTGGAACCCAGGTGCTGATTTTGTTTATGAAACTTCCCCCTGCTCCATGAACATCACGGTGCTGCACTCCACTGACGCTCAACAGAAACTGTGAAGTTAACCAACTTAACTTTGTGTTCGACCCTCATAAAGAACTGAAATGACAACAACTTCACACTTGAAATGTGACTAACCTAAAAACAGAAGTTTCTGTCTGAAACCTGATCAAGGCAACTGTTAGCTGAGTGAGCAGAGGTCTCAGTGGTCTGAGGTTGTGAGAAACTATGTTTAAAACTAGTTCAGAGAGAAATATATACGTTGCATAACAATCACAGGAAATCTCATGTTGGACGCAGCCTCGATGGATAAATGGAAAACTAGGCTGAAAGTTACGGTTTTACCTCAGGAGGAGATGTTCTGATGAATGTGTGAAGAGGGAAGAGAACCAGTCTCTGTTTTCTGTTTAACTAATAGATTCATGTCACACCCAACTTGTCCACTAGGTGCACTCAGCGTCCTTCTCCTACAGCTTGAGTGCTGTCAGTGAAATCAGCCACCTGTCAGAGCAGCTGCTCTTCATTAACTCATAACTCTACTGAACATTGACAGGAGAATTTCATGTCTCCTTGTGGCTGCACTACTCTTAAGAGAACAGGTTTTTGTACTTTATTTTCTGAACGGAGGTTAATCTGTCTTTTTTATGAGAACTAGAGCATTCCTTCTGTTTAAGAATTTTTAACTTTTTCTTTTTTAGGTCTTTTTTTCTTTGTATTTTCCCTTTTTGGGAGTGAATATCATTGTGCACTTATTGAACGGTCAGATGTATATATGCCTGTCATATGTACACATTTTAACCATCTATATAGGTGTAATATCTATTTACCAGCAGGACTGATGAAAATCTGTCTGGGATTGAAATTTCTCCATAAACAAATGTGTTGCTCTTCCGTGCAGCCATTACTCATTCAATCCAAACTACTCTTAACTCATCTATCTGCATAATCAGTGTTAGCAATGTAGCTACTGTACAAGCAAGATCATCAGACACACATGTGTCGTTGTTTGATGTATCAGTACATGGGTGCAGGGATTTTCCAGGATCAGAGAGGGAAAATGAAACTGGTGTGCAACATTTCACCTCTTGTTTTTTTATGTGAAATAAGTGTGAAAAAAACAGACCACATCCAAAAGGAAACAGTGGATCGTTTCTTCCTTTAGTCTGAACCCTCTGAACTGAAATACCGGGCGGCACGGTGGTGCAGTGGTTAGCACTGTCGCCTCACAGCAAAAAGGTTCTGGGTTCGAATCCGGTCCTGGGCCTTTCTGTGCGGAGTTTGCATGTTCTCCCTGTGCTTGCGTGGGTTCTCTCCGGGTTCTCCGGCTTCCTCCCATCATCCAAAAACATGCACTTCAGGTCTAACAAAATCAAATAACAGGTCATCATTGTAAATGAGAATTGGTTCTCAATTGATTCTACCTGGTTAAATAAAGGTCATATATAAATATGGGTGAGAGTGTTATAAGAAGAAGTGCCATTTTCAAGTTGAGTCATATTTTATCTGCAGGTTTAACTTTCAGATTTGGATCCAAGTGACAGGGGAGGAAATGTGTAAACAGACTCATTCACATTCACATTTATGATTCAATCATTTTGAAACCATGCAGTTTGAGTTTTCAGTGTTTTTTCCTGATAAATATGAATGTTTTCCCAAACTTTAAACAAGAAACTGCCACAAAGAAGCATGCAATATTGGACAACAAGTTGTCAGTAGTTTAAAACTATTAAACACCAATGGATAATTGCAGGAAAACTGGTTTAGTTATGACCTTCTGGAAGAAGAGTTATGTAAATCACTTCCTGTAAATCTGTAACATTTTGAGTTACACTGTTTTTGTAGTACAGAACAAAAATAAACACTACAAACTTATCTTTTTACTCCTTTATTCAAAATAGAGTGATTGGCAATAAATCCATTTCCACAAACGCAAACAAGTACTTCAATCAGCATTTGCCAGCTCATCAACATTACAATAATTTCTTCTTTACATTTCAAAATTCAACTTACAATTTTCCTCTTCATGTTTTTCTTTCCATAATAAAAATGAGTTCTGATTAAAAGAGTTTGTTGTGATGTAAAACGTGATCTTTTTATGATAATAAAAAGGGAACACAGTGGTGATTCCTACGGATGTGATGAATATCAGACAAAACTGGATGATTTCCCTTTTTGCAAAACAGTTTAGTTCTTTGGAAAATAAAAGTTTGCACATTGTCTAAAAAAAAGTGTTTTACGAGCTTATATCTGTGTAATACCTCACCATTACTAATACATTATCAACTAGTGGGAGATGAGCCAAAAACTGCAAGTTGGAAACCTTATAATTGTTTGTGTATTGCCATGAAATGCTACACAAATTTGTTTAATGTTTTAATGGTTCAAGGTTTGTGATGTTTGAATTCTGAAAAAAAAAAACCTGTCTGATTTGATGGAGCTAAAAAATGACTGAACGAACTATTTGGCTTTTGGGCCGTTCATCGGATGGTACAATGGAATGAGGAACTTCCATGACTCATCCCAGCCTGAGGGGGACTTGAGGGACATCTGCTTTTTCAGACTAACAGGTCGGACCAAGAACCTCCACGATTCGGCCCACTCTTCAAAGAACTTGTCTTCGGTTTTGTCTTTAAGCTGAATCTTTACTGAACCAGGACCTTTCTCGGGACGTGGTTGTGTTTTACCCAAGAGGTGACATCCTGCCAACCGCCTCTCTGACTGTTTTTCCTTCTCAATGATGGAGAACAGAGTCCTTCTTGTCCTGGTCTTCTCTGCTACGATCACTCTCACATCACTGGGTACTTTCTGCTTACTTTTGTCTTTGCTCTGTGCACCGGCACCCTGCAGGAACCGATGGGAGCTTCCCCAAAGCTTGAAGGTTGCAGGGTTGGTGCAGAAGTTGGTTCTGATGTCATTTTGTATTTTCTTTCCTCTTGACCACATGGCTGAATAGGTACCTGGATTAGGACAGGACTCCACCCATGGTTGCTCAATGTGCGGCATGGGGTTGGCGAGCCTGAACGATCTCCCCCACTTCGATCCATACTCACTTGAACCACCGTGTTGCTGCTGAGTAGTGCTGCTTACGCTTTGCTGATTTATTCCTGAAGATCCGGAATAACCCGGTTGATGGTTGAGGAGTGACCCAGTGCTCCATGAAGTGCTCCAGTCTTTCTCAGGGTATCTTTCTCTGAATATGTGATTGTCAAAAGAGCGGCTCATTTTAGCTTTGGAGCTCTGCAGAGAAGTCTTCTCTTTGACGGGTTGGATCTCCATCGTTTCATCCACCCGGTTTACTCTCGGCACCTGTTCAGTCCAGTGCTGAATGTGGTAGACCGACCACATCCAGGCTTCCCTCCACTGAGTCAGGGATGGTCTGTCATGACGGAACTCAGTTTCTGACACCATCCAGGCTGCCTGCCAGTCAGAAATGGACTCAACGAGAGTCTCTTGTGACCGCGGATTCTCGAGGAGGTGAGAAGCCACACTTGACCCTCTTTGGCTGACTTGTGAATTTCCTTGTACAGATTCTGATCGATGCTGGTGCCTCGAGAACCTCCATGATTCTCCCCAACTCAGCTCTGTGGTTGGCCCATTCTTAGGGAGTTCCACAGGCACAAAATGGTTCTGGTTCAATGCCCTATTCACAAGGATTGGGGCTGTGGTGGACCAACTCTGCTGCCACTGATCAGGCTCCTGGTTCAAGGGCTGGCAGGTATATTTCCACGAGTTCTTCCACTCAGAGGCACTTGGCCTCATGGTCTCCCCCTTCTCCGACTCTCTGAAAGGCTTCAAAGGGTCAGACCTCATTCTTCTTCTCTCCACCCTCATTCGATGGTTTATTACCTTCCATGAGTCCCTCCATTCAGACGCCAAGGTGTTTTCTATGTTTTTCAAAATAAGAAGCTTAGAATAGGTGAATTTTCTCCTTGGTATATACATTACATCATGTTTCAGTTCATCATAGCGTGCATCTGCTCTCTCTGGTGTTGAACATTTCACCCGATGGTTCTTCTCCACCCGCTGAGCCTCCACGCCGGTCTCCATCTTTGGTGGTGCAGCCTTTAGGACTTTCTCGATTTCTTCGCATGGTTTGGAGTTGTTCTTGGTCACCTGCCAGGACTTGTTCCACTCAGAGAGGGCCTCAAATTCACTGCAGAGCTGCAAGTACAAATCTTTGTACTTATGCTCTTGGGGTGTTTCGTGGATGGAGGACCGTTTCTTCTCGCTGCCTACTACGGAGGGATTTGAATTCTTGTGGTTGTTGAGGACCGTCATGGCTGCTCTCCATGAATTGACCCACTCTAGACTGTGAGATTTTTGAGGCAACTTGGATCTGTTGCAGCAATGGTGGTTAACACGCTTCCAGCATTCTTCCCACTCTGAGCTCATCTCTCTATCCTCATCTTGCGCATTAGATACACACTCATTCATTAAACCATCATCTGGAACAGTCGAGGGATCCTGCCGATCTGCTGGCTTGGTGGATGTCCACGACTCACTCCACTCTGACGAGTACAAGGCTTCATTGCGGTGCTGAGTCTCCATCAGCAAAGTAAAGAATTCAGCTTTCGGGACATTCTTTCCATTTCCAGATGAATCCGCCTGATTGTTTTTGTCAGATTTTCTCCAGGATATCTGCCACTCCTCAGGGGGAAGACTCAAGTCTAGGTCCTGTGAGTCCACCACCCTGCAGCCCGGTTTCCTCCAGAGATGAAGGCTGTGAGGATCGAGGAAGTTAGGCCCATTCACCCAAGGCTCGCCTGCTTCAGAGTACGGCTGCTGGGTTGCAAACATCCAGCACTGACCCCAGCTTGAGGTAGCTGTGGGGCCTTCTGCTGGTGATGGTAAGGATTTGTTGTACTTCCATGACTTCCCCCACACCAAAGCTGAAGGTTGGGTTTGGGTGATGGAGACGAGTAACTGCAGCCTGTTGGAAGTCTTGTCCTGGCCCTTTTTGTCCTTTTTGTTGGACGCTGGAGTGGAGAAGCCTCTGTTCTGGACTCCCGGTCTGCCAAGTGGATCTGAACCTGATCCACGAGGAAGAGTAGGAGGAACCTGGGGTTGCTTGCTCTTCCAGATATTGTTATCTGCCTGACTCTCAGCCAGTTTAGGTTTCCTCTCCACCCTTTTGTAACTTCCCAATTTGGCAGACAAACGACTCGCCCAGTCCTTGTTAATGCTGTTGAAACATACAAGAGAAGAAATACAAAATACTTAAGAATCATCTCATTCGTCTTAAATGTAAAGTAAAGATTAATTTATATTCGCAGAGGTGTGACGGCAGCAGTATGTATATATGACTGCTGTTTATATTTAGGCCTGTGATGACACTTTGCGTCGGGTGAGGTAATGTTACTGACTGATGAAGTGATACTCTGGCTAAAATACTCGCTGACATCTCTTTAATAACTCCACCTTGTTTATATTGACACGGTATATGTTGTGCTGCTACCACTGATCCAGAAGTAATGCTACTAAAACACAGGAAATTACTTGTTTAAATTGTCAACTTAAAGTATGAATCACTGACAGATGATACATTTGAAATTGGGTTAAGACTAAATAATGAACCAATGTTTATGTTATCAAATAGGTTAACATTTAAGCTAACCAATTTGTAAATCCTGCCCCAGTAGGAGCAGCATGATGTGTGGAGGTCATTTACACTCTTCTTTTGGACCACGACAATAACATCATTATCATTCTTACACCATTACCTACCACCGATATCCGCAAACCTGAGATAATAGACGTTATTGAAGAAGAAAAAAGCTGGAAGTTTACACTTATCCTGAGTCTGAAAATGAAGAACCAGAGAAATCTTGGTGTGATCTTGTACTGAGAGTTTAGCTACATCAAATAAGTTATATAGTGTGAGAGAGAGAGAGATATGCAACACCTTCTGTCAAACTGGTATTTACGACCTGATTTATGACCTGCCATGTGATTTATGACCCCCCCCCAAGCGCCGCCCCCTTTTATGACTTCCTCCAATCACGTAACCCCTTTGATCTTAGTCCCGCTCCCCTTTTTTATGGCGTTGATCGTAGCTGTCAATTAATTAATGACCTATTGATCTTAGTCCGGTGTTGTTTGATGTTGATTTTACAACATGTAATAAACTAGTTAATTACCCTGGGAAAGGAAGGAAGGATTTTATGATCCATTGATCTTAGCTGACCTCAACCCCCATACACACTTCCCTCCGATCACGTGACCCAAGAGGTGGAGTTTAAAATGAACCAATGAGAGTGGAGTAGGTCGGCTTTATAGGGAGCGAATGGATTCATACGGTCAAAATGAAGTCGTCGCTCTAAGCACCGCCATGACAACAGGTAACTAAAAAGTTAAACCATCCAAGTCTCTGATTATCTAATCTATTGTCCCAGAATCAAACAATGTCCACACAAGCACTGTTTAGCAAACATTTAGGGTATCGTGTCAGACAGTCAGCCTTCAACCACAGAGCACACAGAAAAGTTGTATTTTCTGCACAACACAATCAGACTTCTTTTGTCGTCTCCACTCAAACATTGAAGCACTGAGGTTTAGATGATGAGGAGAGAGAAAGTTATTCAGGATATGAGGATCCAGAGTTGTGCTGCCGGTACAGACCTGTACTTGTCAGGAGTCCGGTTTTTTCCTCCGTTTTGCCCCCTTTCACCTCTCCTCCTGTGTCCCCTGTCTTTGTCTGTGGCCACGCCCCTCACCTCCCGTGGCCACGCCCCTCACCAGTCCCAGCAGCTGCAGCCACTCACCCCTGATCACCACCTGCAGGTGTGCTGCATCTCCCTGATCACCTCCCCAGACTATATGTACCCTGCCCCTGCACTCCTCTGGTTGTCGGTTCATTTTTGTTAGTCACCCGTCCGTCAGCTCTCCGTCAGCTCTCCGTCAGTCCTGTTCCCGTTCCCGTTCCTCCGGCCTCTGTGCCTCCTGCGGATATTCCCTGTCAAAGTCACCAGTCGGTGGAGTTGCCCTCCCGGCTCGGAGGATTGTTGACGCCGTCCCTTCCGCTGGCCTGCCGGCTGCCCTGCCAGCCGTGTCCCCCTGGAGCTGTCGGTCGAGTTGCCCTCCCGACTGGAAGCAAGTGGACACGATAGGTGCCACCTTTTGGTTTGTTGTTTTTTACAATAAAGACTGTACTTTGGAACTTATACCTCGAGTCTGTGAGCTTGCATTTGGGTCCTGGAAAAACACCCACCACATAACAGTACTGAGCCGGCTGAAGCAGAAGAAACAAGCACGGGATAATTCTTTTACTTTTGATATCAGTGTTACTCACCTTCGACCACCAACATGAAACGGGAGGTTCAGTTCATATTATATCTTCAGGATCCCTCTGCAGGTCACTCACATGGTTGAAGACAATCTTTTTTCAAAAAGTGACCTTTTTGAATGACAAAACATCTTTATATAATCAGATCAAATGTAGTAATGCTCACTTTTTTTTTCCAACGTTTATCTTTTTCAAAATATTAAGCATTTTTGAACATGTTTTTAACATTTGAGTGAATGAGGAGATTCTTCAACTCCTCTAAAACTTTCTGTCGTTGTCACAACAGCAGCCAGACATCATCTCTCTGATTCCTCATGTTTCCCGTGTTTCTTTGTCTGACTGATTATTTGTGTAACGTGTCCGAGCCGTCCTCTCCTGAGTGGCAGCTCCACCTCACCTGCTCCTGATCACAGGTGACAAAACTGCACTCAGTGAACTCATCAGCCTCCTGATGAAATGATCTGGTCCTTCAACTACTCTGTGCCAAATGAAGTCATGCCAGGTGGAAGTTTCAGTCTTTGTGTACCTTTTGCATAGCTTGTTTTTTTGTTGTTTCTTCCTGGATTGAAACCTGTTCAGTCATCAGCTCATGTCTGCCTCGCCTCATATGCGTCTTTTGTTAAGTTTGATTATGAAATGAATTTCTTTTTGTTAAACCTCTGGTGTGCTCCGTCTTTGCTGTGGCCAAGAACCGGTTCATAACACAAAATACACTAAAATAATATAAAATACTCGTCAGAACATTTCAATATTTTAGTTTTTGTCATAAACAGCAACATAATTCTTCATAATGCTTGTAGGTAAGATTGGAGGGATATAATTTAGAGGAAGGGATTTCATTTCCAAAACTTCTTTGTCATTTAGACTAACAGTGGTTGTAATGCTAATCCTTTCCTTCCAGTGCCCTTTTTCCATTAGTCACATGAAGGGTTGAAGTTCTTACGCAGATCATTGAGATGAGAACTAGTCTGTTGATGTTTGATTGCAGTTTATTGAAGAGATGTAGTTGTACAAGATGAATAAAAATCATACCATGAAATGTGTTGGGTTGTGTAGTTCTGGTCTGGTGGTTGTGCTCTGAAGTGGTAGCTCTTCCTGTGCACCTCTCCTGTTTCCTGTGCCCTGGATATACACTAACCCAAACACCCATGTGCATCCAATTACTGCTACCAGGTGTCCAAAAAATAACAACATAAATTATATCCCTCCAATCTTACCTACAAGCATTATGAAGAATTATGTTGCTGTTTATGACAAAAACTAAAATATTGAAATGTTCTGACGAGTATTTTATATTATTTTAGTGTATTTTGTGTTATGAACCGGTTCTTGGCCACAGCAAAGACGGAGCACACCAGAGGTTTAACAAAAAGAAATTCATTTCATAATCAAACTTAACAAAAGACGCATATGAGGCGAGGCAGACATGAGCTGATGACTGAACAGGTTTCAATCCAGGAAGAAACAACAAAAAAACAAGCTATGCAAAAGGTACACAAAGACTGAAACTTCCACCTGGCATGACTTCATTTGGCACAGAGTAGTTGAAGGACCAGATCATTTCATCAGGAGGCTGATGAGTTCACTGAGTGCAGTTTTGTCACCTGTGATCAGGAGCAGGTGAGGTGGAGCTGCCACTCAGGAGAGGACGGCTCGGACACGTTACACAAATAATCAGTCAGACAAAGAAACACGGGAAACATGAGGAATCAGAGAGATGATGTCTGGCTGCTGTTGTGACAACGACAGAAAGTTTTAGAGGAGTTGAAGAATCTCCTCATTCACTCAAATGTTAAAAACATGTTCAAAAATGCTTAATATTTTGAAAAAGATAAACGTTGGAAAAAAAAAAAGTGAGCATTACTACATTTGATCTGATTATATAAAGATGTTTTGTCATTCAAAAAGGTCACTTTTTGAAAAAAGATTGTCTTCAACCATGTGAGTGACCTGCAGAGGGATCCTGAAGATATAATATGAACTGAACCTCCCGTTTCATGTTGGTGGTCGAAGGTGAGTAACACTGATATCAAAAGTAAAAGAATTATCCCGTGCTTGTTTCTTCTGCTTCAGCCGGCTCAGTACAGGTCGGTACCGGCAGCACAACTCTGGATCCTCATATCCTGAATAACTTTCTCTCTCCTCATCATCTAAACCTCAGTGCTTCAATGTTTGAGTGGAGATGACAAAAGAAGTCTGATTGTGTTGTGCAGAAAATACAACTTTTCTGTGTGCTCTGTGGTTGAAGGCTGACTGTCTGACACGATACCCTAAATGTTTGCTAAACAGTGTTTGTGTGGACATTGTTTGATTCTGGGACAATAGATTAGATAATCAGAGACTTGGATGGTTTAACTTTTTAGTTACCTGTTGTCATGGCGGTGCTTAGAGCGACGACTTCATTTTGACCGTATGAATCCATTCACTCCCTATAAAGCCGACCTACTCCACTCTCATTGGTTCATTTTAAACTCCACCTCTTGGGTCACGTGATCGGAGGGAAGTGTGTATGGGGGTTGAGGTCAGCTAAGATCAATGGATCATAAAATCCTTCCTTCCTTTCCCAGGGTAATTAACTAGTTTATTACATGTTGTAAAATCAACATCAAACAACACCGGACTAAGATCAATAGGTCATTAATTAATTGACAGCTACGATCAACGCCATAAAAAAGGGGAGCGGGACTAAGAGGATTGGAGGAAGTCATAAAAGGGGGCGGGGCTTAGGGTTATTCTGTTCTTGAATTTGCATTTGAAATCTGCAGTGTGGAACTTCTGTCCCCTTTCTGCCAGAGAGAAAAATAACAAATACCCTCTCAACTCTCAACACGCACGTATGTCCTACACGTTGCTAAATTGTGCATAAATGAAGGGTAGATGAAATAAAAGTCAACACAAACTTCAAAATATGACTTTTTCACTGTTAGAATTTGATCCATTCAGTCCGATTACATTTTGAAAAGTCAAGAAGATTTGCATGACGGAAACTTTTTGTCTCCATTCTTCCCCACAGAGCTTGATCGGTTTACATTCACCCAGCCAGGGTGGGAAAATCAGATGTAAAAAGTTAGTCTGAGCAGCTGCTCTTCATTAACTCGTTACTCCACAGAACATCGACAGGAGGATTTTATGTCTCCTTGTTACTGTGCGACTCTTCAGAGGAGAGGATTTATGCACTTTATCTATATTCTGAATGTTAATCTGACTTTTGGAGAACAAGAGCCTTTCTTTTTTATTTTTATTATATCTCACGTATGTGTCTGTCATATGTATGTATTTTAACCACATGTATGGATGCGGTTTCCATTTATGAAGCATGGTTACGTGGTTAATCCGTCTGGGACTGAAAATACAACTCTTTTGGAAATTGCTTGAATTAACGGACATTTATTTATGTCAAAGTTTTGCACTCCAGCATAATGTTTGATGTTGTTTCTTTAAATTGCTTCAGTGAATAGACGTGTCATACTAATGAACTTGCTTATAATGTGTATTATAAGGTCCAGAAGAAAAATAGAATATCAGACAGCTGAAAATCTTTCTGGTCTTTGTATCACGACAACATAAAAACTTTGTCTTCGTAATAAGTCAAACTGAGTACAAATAAACTTTGATGCATAGAGCAGGACTGAAGATCAGTAGTGGGCGTTTCACTGTTATTTAGTTGAATCAAATCAACCTAAAAACAATTTCTTTTTATAAATGTCAAAGAGATGCAAATAACATGAAAACATGAAAAAAAATGTAGTATCTTATTTTAAAATGTCCTTGGTTGTAAGTTTATGGACTTGACTCTTGAGCTTGATCTCTGATGTACGGCAGGTTTAACCTGAACTTCTTTCCCTCAGTGGTCAGTGTCAACTGTAAAAACAGTATTTGTGTCACCATGTTCAGGTGTTCATTACACCTCCGACTAAATATGTTCGCTGCCCAAAAGGTTGTGATATGTGATGCGTTCTCCCGTCTCGGTTCTGGTGTCAGAGTTAACTTCTGACCTTTCAGTGTGCCGATGGATCAGATTTCCATCAGGATGGATTCGTTCCACCTATTTGAGTGGATTTCTTTTTAATTATTTCTGAATATATGATGAAAATTCAGGGATTATGAGATATAAGCAGAGTTACACATTTCGAGAGGAGTTTGAATGAAGTTTTCTTACTTTTGGAAAAGAACCATGACGTTTTGTGCACTTTGCACTGTTTTTATACATTCAGCTTTGCAAATGTTAGTTTCCTTCTGAAAACAGTGACATGAATTACATGTGTTCAGATACATGGAGGTCACTTCTGATTAGCTTGTAATTATCTCTTTGCAGGTCAGGATGCAGAGATCTGGGTTCGGTATCATGTTCTACTGCTCGAAAGGTTTAATCCTAAATTCAAATAAATAATATCCTGTCCAATAAAGGCAAAATCTTTCATTGGGATCTCATAAAGTTTTGGTTTATGAAGAGTTCTGAGGGCCCGCAGACGGGTCGTGCACACACAGACATGAACAGGTTTGGTCCTTACGAGGGCAGAGCGCTCCTCTCCATCCGCTCGTCCTCCTGCTGTATCTTCTGCATGTACTCTCGCTCCCTGATCGCCCACAAGTTTGTCATGATGGAGGCGTCGCAGCCGGCCACCTCCGGGCTCTTCTCGCCAGACATCTTCAAACTGCCTCAAACACACACAGAGAAAAAAAATACATAAAATAATTATGATATCCTCCTTTTGGTCTCTTTTCTGGATACTGATAACATCGATCACACCCTGAACCCTGCAGAGGCAGCGGTGTTGTACCTTGTAATGGTGATAATCCTTTGGATGTGTGTGGAGGACCTGCAGACAGCTCTGCTCCGATATACTGTCACTGAGGGCCATTAACCTGCTGTCAGATATGTGAGGGGGCTGGCCTGTCTAAAAATACAACACACACACACACACACACACACACACACACACACACACACACACACACACACACACACACACACACACACACACACACACACACACACACACACACACACACACACACACACACACAGTGACTGTGCATAAACCTACCACGCTCAGATTTTATATTTTATTTCATCTGAAGGTAAAGTTTGACTGTAAATGTGGTTAAAATCCTACGACTCACTGTTTTTATAGATTTTGCTGCTCAGCGTGTCACAATAAAAATTTACTGGAGTTCAGTGGGATGATTTTGAACAAACATCTGGATTTAAACCTTGCGGTATTTCATCATTTCAGACTCTCTTGTTAAACACACCAACTCTCTGACTACACGACTGCAGCTGAGGACCCTGTGAACGTATCCCAATTACGATTTATGGATCATAATGTTTGCCTGGAACATAAGTGACTAAAAGCAAATGAAGCGCAGCTTTGTAAAAGCAGGAAGTGTCAGGTTGAGTCAGGTTCATCCCTCCATCAGTTCATGTGTTTACTGAAGAGTGTTTTAACGCGTAAGATGTCAGCGACAGACCATTAAATGCAGATTATGACCAGTTAGAAAATGTCCTCCTCCTCTTTGCCACCTCCAGCTGGCGGTGCCTCGGTGGTCATGTATGGCTTTATGTCTGGACTCACTCCGATGAGGAGTTGTTGAAACTATTGAAGCCTTTAACCAATCAGTACTGACTACCTTAAACCGAATGTTGTGTCCTGAAACTCCACCACCGTCACCATTACTGGAACTAAGCAGCAGCGATCAGTGATGTCATCAACCATCAGTGATGTCATCGTTGGTTTGTTATGAATCCTCCAGTTCAGATTCTGTCCGTCACCATCTTTGCTAGTTCGGAGCGGTTTGGAGCAGGAAGTGACCATATTTGGACGAGCTGGGGGAGGAGCCAGCGGTGGATCTGACCGATCTGATTGGAAACCTGACCATACTACGTGCTGCCCACCGATAGCTGTAACCTGACTGCACCACAGGCCTGTCAATCAAACAGACACGCCCCCAAAAACAGGTCTTCTTGAATCTTCTTTTCTAATGAATGAGGGATTATTTTCAGATGGACCTCCAGAAAACTAATAAGAAGTCTTCCACACTGTCATCTTCACGAGCACAGCTTCATGTCTGCTGAATAAAGATGGAGTCACATGACAACAAAAAAGTCAGTCATCACAGCAGGAGGATGGAAAAACTTCAACTGGGCAAACTTTGCGATTCAGCAGTGGCGTGGAGGTTGAGAGGTCGGGATCAGGACCGGGGTTTCCAAATGAAGTCTTTGGAAGTCAAACATTGAAGGCTGAAGTGCCCTTAAGTTCCACACAAATCAAGGCGTCACTTCCTCCAACAGGTCTCAGAGTTGCTGCATCCATTCAGACCACGATGGTACCGAAGGGCTCCTGAGTATTTATAAGAGATGCCGACCGGTCCCAGAGTCTTCCAGGGTGGAAAAGAGAAAGTAATGTCAAAATGAAGTTGACTAATTATGAGTAACTAATCCACTTTATAAAAATAGACTCAGGTGCAATCATTGCACTATATGGACCTGCATTTCCATCTCCGCATGTCTTATATATATGGTGAAATTAAAAATAAAGTTGACTTTGACTTTGATTATGAGTCAAAATTATGGGATAATGTACACAATTTGATTTCACAAATCTAAGTTTAGATATTAAATTTAAATAATGGAAAAGTAAATCCAATTCCTAAAAAGGCAAATCAATTTTTTTGGGGGAGTAAAAAATGTATGTAAGTCAAATTTATGAGATCTTGTTTTTCAAAATTTGTGTTTTTACTAAATCTAAATTCATATACGTTTCAGAAACAAATTTGGCACCGTGAGTTGGTTTTAAAACATTAACAGACACAGAAGTTGTATTTGTGCTTCAGCTGTTTGTAGCAGCATTCACTGAGTTTATTAAATACCTCATGACAAATGTTCGACATACCAATAATAAACCAATAATAAACATGTGCTTCACCGCTGCATTGTCAGTCATTCATAAAATACATCCTTTGAACACCTTTACTTAGAAGTTTCTATTTGAAGACCTTTAGCTCACCCAAAGCAGAGGGCGGGATATTTTATCTTTATATTTCGCGTGACAGCACGTGCATGTCTGAGATGAGGACAGACTGTGCGGCTCTATATTTACCAGCAGCACCACATGCTGCCAGCATATCAGCCAATCACACGGATATCTGTGCTGTAAGTAGGTGAAGGTATGTGATGTATGTTGGAGGATATGGGTCATACATGCGTACATACTGTTCACTCTCTTCTTTTACAGTTTCTGTTTCTTCATCCCGGCCGAGTTGTTTCCCGTATAAAGTTTGATAAGAAGGCGGAACAGCATGCTGATATCTGTCGAAGCGTCGTTGTTGAAGACGTGGTACCGGTTCCCGCACCTGTTGATCAGCTCTCTGAGTTTGGGGTGGCCGTCCAGCACGTAGGTAGGTAGGTAGGTAGGTATTTACTTTATTAAGTAATAGTAGTAGTCCTGGATGGTTTTGTCCTTCAGCTCGTCGCCGCGCGTGAACAGAACGATCATGTACCTGGACGATTGCGGTCCGAAGATCTTCTCCAGGGCTTCCACGCAGTTTTCTTCTTCTTTGGTGAACCTGCCGATCTGGATGACCAGGAGGAAGACGTGAGGGCCGGGAGTGGACACCTGGATGCATTTAACGATCTCTTCCTTTATGCTCTCTGCGCTCTTGGACTTGTCCAGGATGCCGGGCGTGTCGACCACGTGGATCTTTCTGCGACTTTTGACGCGTTCTTTCTCGCAGGTCTCCGTCACGGATTGCGCGCTCGTCAAAGATTCGAAAACCTTTTCACCCACGAGGGTGTTACCGACGGCACTCTTCCCAACTCCGGTTTTCCCAATCATCACAATCCTTAAAGGAGGACCTGCAAACAGTAAAAGATATCTGCTTTATAAATTCATAACATTTTGAAATGTTTTTAAGTGTGCTTGTGGTGACCACAGACTGGATATAAAACCAGACTGTTTATAAAAGAGTTCGTAGCTTCAGGTCTATAAAATGGTTCTGATCCAGAAGTGTCTTCAGCTGCAATACCACTGAGTGCCACTAGAGGTCGGCTCCAAAAAGCCTCCGGCTCCATAGACTCCCATTCAACTTCTCTCATCAAATCCAAAGTGAATAAAATGTGTCCATCAGTTATCTCGGTGTTGTTAGCTAAAGTCACTCCTTCTTCTTAGTTTTCTGGAGGTCCATCTGAAAATAATCCCTCATTCATTAGAAAAGAAGATTCAAGAAGACCTGGTTTTGGGGGCGTGTCTGTTTGATTGACAGGCCTGTGGTGCAGTCAGGTTACAGCTATCGGTGGGCGGGACGTAGTATCGTCAGGTTTCTGATCAGATCGGTCAGATCCACCGCTGGCTCCTCCCCCAGCTCGTCCAAATATGGTCACTTCCTGGTCCAAACTGCTCCAAAATAGCAAGATGGTGACGGACAGAATCTGAACTGGAGGATTCATAACGTTCACAAACAAACGATGACATCACTGATGGTTGATGACATCACTGATGGTTGGTGCTCGGTGATATCTAACAAGTGTTGACTGCTGTATATTGAACAGTGGTGCGAGGAGTGATGCTCAAGTATCGATAATTCCAATTCCAAACATTTCTCTTCTAGTACCAAATTTCATTTAAAAAATGTTTTAATTAAACATAGTAATTTGGAGTAAATGTGTATTTTTATCATCAACAGGAAAAGAAAGTAATTACACCAGAATCAGTCTGAGTCAGCCAGGAACTACTTTTCCTTCCGCCTGTCTAGTTAATAATAGCACAGTCACATGATGGGACAAAGCTCAGTTTGAAAACAGCAACATCATAAAATTGTTAAACGTCCGAAAATGAATAACAATCCAGAATATGAAGAGGTGACGGAGCAGTGGTTTGAAGAAGAGGAGGAAGATGCTGCTGGGACACAAACAGTTGGTTCAGGCTTCATGTGTGCTGATGTTAAAATATCAGGAGTTCCCCACATTCTTAAAACTAGCAGGCCGACTCATTCAAACTGAAATGAATGACAGCTGAATAAATAACTTTAGTTCTGATGTACATCATGAAATAAATAAATGCCACAAAAATTAGCTATAGGGAGGGAAGGGCAGCAACTTCAAGAAAAAAATTCTCTGTTTTTGTATTTTCAAAATCGATTCGAAGGTCCAAGTGATTCTGAAACAACTGTTTTATTGATAATTACTCTGTAAATTTGAATTTACATTTGAAATCATTTATTCTGGAGGTAAGATATCTTACCTACTAAATGTACCTACAAGTATCCAATAATGTTCACTGACATTCGTCAGTTACCAACTGCAATGTCAGTCGTTTTGACTGACAGCTGACAGATTATTTCAAAATGTAAATATTGACTTATTTCTATGTTTGTATTGGATTCATTGATTTCATTTCATTTGAACATTCTTTATATAACAGCAAATCTCAGTAACCTGTCAGTTCCTCTTCGCTTAGCTAAAATGTATTTAGAGAGGCTGCGTACGTTTCCTTTCTGAACACGTTAAGCTTTTGTGCAAAATGCTTGCATATTTTTATCATATCTGTATCAGCCCACATATTACTTATCGGATCAGAAATGATCACAAATATTTAAGAATTAATAAAGCTGAGAAAGAGGTTTACCTCGAGGGATTGACGAGTTGTTTCCCATCTCTGCTCACCTTTTGTGAATAATAAAGAGACGCATACTTTCATTTTGTTTTACCGGGGCATTTTAACCCTCCGCCTCCTGGGTGGATCCGACTTCTCTATCTATATCACAGAGATTCACTTTGACACTTTTCATAGTTGATCCTGAAACTCAAGGAAACCTGCTGTCTGCTCTTAAAGAAACAGGGAAGATGGATTATTATAACAGAAATCCAACACGTAAGTGATTTCACTTCTTCTCTCTTATTGTCTTTGATTACTTCAAATCAAGATCAATAACATTTATTATCTATATTCATAATCCATTACATGCTTTTATGTTGGTTAAATTTTTTGGGCATCAGCTTTGTTAAACTTTGTGTTTTATTGTTGACAAACATTTATATTTGAAAATGTCTGATGAAACAGTAAAATTAAAAACCCCATTGATATCACTTTATCAGAATATCTTCCTGAAATGTGTCCTATTTTTCAAGCTGTAAGCAATATTACCTCACATTATATTACATCAACATATGAAATATAAAGATGTCCCACAAGGATCAATATGAGGCTCTTCTTACTCTTTTCTAAAGATTATTTATGTATTATTTATTTAGTATTTTCCAGTTACCAACTGCAATGTCAGTTATTTCAGTGATGATATTATCTTTTCTGCTTTTGACAACTACACCTGTATTTTGAATTTAAAGGACTAAATGTGTTTTCAAATGTTTCACTGTGTTTTCAGTGGAGATCAGATCTTTACAGCGTAACATTATTACATATTAAATACTGATGATTGCTTTAAACAGCAGTTTGATGAAAGCTTCTGTCCCCACCTGTGTCAATGAGTTGTAGCTGTCGGCCGAAGGTTTATTACATAACCAAAGTAGTGCATCTACATCGGTGTGACATTCTTGTGGAGCGGATAATAACAAAAGGAAGGACTGCCCATTAAAACATGACTACATGGTGCAGTTAAAGGTAGAACATGTATTTCTCAAGGAAAAATGTGTGATAGACCAAAATAAAGGTCAAATATTGTCTGTAAAACACTTGTTCACTTCTTAATCACGAGAACAAGAAAAAAATTCTTCACATCAGCTATAATTCTCTTTGACATGTAGATATGAGGAAATAGAAACTGAAGCAGATCATTAACAGGTCTACATTTACTATCCCAGGAGTCAGAAAACAAAGACATCATTTACCAATTGTTGATATAAACTGTTACAAACATTATGTTTTCTGTTTTTACAGAAAATATGAAAAACTGTGAAAGCAAGTTTACCATTGTTCTGTTTGGAAAGAAAGCCCAGTTAAAGGACATCATTGTAAAGCTGGAAGACAGCAAGACGTTCAAAATCATCGCCGTTGATATCTTTGCCGAAGAATGTCTCCACCCGGACCAGCAGATCATTGACTGCATGGCACGTTCTTATCCCGTCCCTCATCTCTTCATACTGGCAGTAGATCAAGAGAACAGCTCAAAGGAAGAAGTCGAGGCTCAAATCAAAAAACTCAAAACTATCTTTGGAGAAGAAGTCATGTTTAATTTAGATGTCATGTTCCCCAACATGTCAGATCTCAGTCATCTGAAGGAAGAGCTCAACATCCAGTTGGCAATCGGCAATGAAAATCTGAGCAGCGAATGTACGAAGTGGTGTTTGAATCATCAGCTGTTTGTGTACAAGTTCAACGATTACAGCGAATGCGTGGTCTTAAGAAGACGGGATGCTTTGGACACGAAAAGGTAGAAACTTTATCCTTTTATAACTGTTCTTACCACGTAGATACGGACAGCAGAAGTCCCGCCCCGATTCAGGGCTAATCATTGACTTTATATAAAAGTGTTTGTAGCTTCAGGTCTGTAAAATGGTTCCGATCCAGAAGTGTCTTCAGCTGCAATACCAGCGAGTGCCACTAGAGGTCGGCTCCAAAAAGCCTCCGGCTCCATAGACTCCCATTCAACTTCTCTCATCAAATCCAAAGTGAATAAAATGTGTCCATCAGTTATCTCGGTGTTGTTAGCTAAAGTCACTCCTTCTTCTTAGTTTTCTGGAGGTCCATCTGAAAATAATCCCTCATTCATTAGAAAAGAAGATTCAAGAAGACCTGTTTTTGGGGGCGTGTCTGTTTGATTGACAGGTCTGTGGTGCAGTCAGGTTACAGCTATCGGTGGGTGGGACGTAGTATTGTCAGGTGTCCAATCAGATCAGTCAGATCCACTGCTGGCTCCTCCCCCAGCTCGTCCAAATATGGTCACTTCCTGCTCCAAACCGCTCCGAACTAGCAAGATGGTGACGGACAGAATCTGAACTGGAGGATTCATAACGTTCACAAACCAACGATGACATCACCGATGGTTGATGACATCACTGATGGTTGCCACTGGTTTTGAGTATTTTCTTTTTTGAGCATGTTTTTTTTCCGACCTAAGTGAGAAAACTGTTTTAGATTTAGTGTAGGTACACCAAACTGAAGTTAACCTTGTCTTTACAGTCGAACAGACCAAGCGGCCCTGAATCCTTTTAATGCATTTTTAACAAAATTGTTGGCAATTTTGCATTTAACTAGAATAATTTACACTACTGTTAATAATTACGATTTCACCTCAAGCTTTGGGCTACTCTTAAAGTGTGTCAGAAAATGACAAATAAATAGCAGGTGTCCCGGCTGATCATAGATAGAGCAACACCACATTTACTGTTAACACATATCAAACGTTGAGCTCGTACTTCATTTCTGAGGTCGGTGTGGTGAAGTCGGTGATCGGGAGTTTCTGAACTACTCAGACCAGCCTGTCTGATTGGATGAAGCAGGTGTACAGGGGTTCCTAATAAAGTGATTAGTGCACAGTGTAATCTTAGAATGTAATGTCCAGTAAAATAGCAGAAAACGGTTCAAATACTTGTTTCAACAAAAGCAAATTTAAAGCAGGATGTGACTTCTGCTTTCTAAAAATAAATACTGATGTTCACTGTTTCAGAAGGAGCAGCCCTCCTCCGTACGACACGAGAGCAGGTAAGTGTCAGGTCATATTACTGATGCATTAAACACCAGTCATACCACATGTTTTATACTTTTTCTAACAGCAAACAAGTAGTTTGAGGAATACCAGAAATTAGGGACCAATGATTTGGATTTATGATCGTCTACGAACATTTAGTTGGTGGGATACTTCGAGATCGTCCTCTCAGGTTCACAAACGATTCATTTTGCTTCCAGTGTCGCAGCTCATCGTTGTTTTGTTTTGTCTTTTTTTCATATCAGTTTCCTCATGTTTTTTTGTGTTCACATTGTTTAGTTTTATCAGTCCGTCCAGTCTTTCACGTTCACATCTCACCTTCTTGTCTCCCTTCTGTTGTCTTTACTTCCTGTCCCCGTCTTCCCACCTGTGTCTGATTGTTTCAGCTGCGTTCAGTCATCCTCTGACCTCGTGTGGAGAAAGTCTGCGTACTCCCGACCTCCTCCGTCAGATCGTTGTTGTGTTACTGGTTTATTTCAGTAAATCTTCCAGTTCCATAAGTGTTGTTTTTGTCCCTTTGGATCTGGTTGGAATTTATTCTTCATAATTTCTGTATCTTTGCTGTTCATGCTTCTGTCTGTTGAACTCACCATTTTCAGTAAAGAGCTTTACTTCACTTGTCGAGTCGTGCATTTGAGTCCTGACCCCTGAAAACGTGACGTCCAGGTTAATATTATTCCAGTATTATTTATTTTTCATATACCTTACACACTTTAAAATAAAAACTCCATTCAAACATTAAAATCTTCAGCTCACTTATGACATTGTTGCATCTATTCCATTTTTGTAATATATATATTTAGTCCTATCTAAAATATTAAATGTTTTTTAGACATTATTTCCCACAGAGAAATGTTCTGTATGACCAGTCTTCATGACAGATTTTCACGTAGTTTTTAACATATTAATAGTCATTAATAAATGTCCAAAAGTTAGGAAACCTTCAAACATTTTTTGGTTGTCTTCATTTTTTAAATCATTTTAATCACTTTTGTTTCAACTTCAGTCATAATTTGAGTAAATGTCATAAATCCCACCAAACATCTTCAACCTTTTCATTCATAAATTTACCCAAAAGAAACTTCATTCAAACTTTAAAATTATCCTAAAAAAAAGCACCTTCACATATCAATTAATCTCTTTATGTCATTCAAGCTTTTTACACAATCACAGTTTAAGTTTCATGAACTTTTCTGACCTTTCTAGATTTTTCATGGACTCAGACTTTTATCACTCGCTGCAGGTTTCCTTCTATTTTGACAGTGAGAAGTTAAAAAATTGCACAGATGTCAGCAGTAAAACTGTGGTGATGAGATTAAGAAGCTTTTCGGAAGGATTCTGCACGTTGTTGATCTTTCTGATGAACATCTTCTCAGATGCAGAGCTTGCAGGTCCGTCCTCCCGCCGACATGCAGCGGCTGCACCTGTAGAAGCACCTGTTGAATCTGGTCGGCTTCACCGGACAGATACAGCAGGTCAGATTTTAATAATGTGCCAATTCAATCGCTCATATCTGTGTTTTGTTTTATCCCTTTGCAAATAAAACATATTTCACAGGGAATCATCAATAAAAGCGTTTTACAAACCCTGAACTATTGTCTCCAACGGTCTCCAGGTCACAGTGATAACGGAGCGACAGACCAGGTGTTTAACATCATTCTGCTGGGACTCACTGGAACCGGGAACAGTGCGTCTGCTCACACCATCCGGGCTGCGGGAAACTCCAAGCTGCAGTCAAAACAAGGTTTTAAATCGGAGTGGAGCTCCGTGCCGGTGACCCAGCAGTGTGAAGCCAAAACGGTGAAGAAGCTGTTCGGGACTGAGGTGAGAGTGGTCGACACTCCGGACTTCCTTCACGAGCACCTCGGAAATGTGGAGGCGGATGTGCAGGAGTTTAAGAAGGACGACAGGTCGGGCCGGTGCGTGGTGCTGCTGGTGGTGCTGCTGGTGATGCAGCTGAGCCGCTTTACAGACGGGGAGAGAGGACTATTACAGAAGCTGGAGAAGAAGCTCGGCTGCAGCTTCAGGAACTCGCCGCCGTCCTGCTGACGCACGCGGAAGATCTGAAAGGTTCTGCTCAGCAGTTCATCGGCAGCAACGTTCACCTGAAGAACATCATCGAGCAGAGCGGGAATCGATACCACCTGTTCAACAACAACTCCAAAAGAACTCAACAAGTCTTAGAGCTCATCAGGAAAGTCCCAGAAAACCAAGAGATATTCCAAGTCCGTGGAAAAGCAGCTGCAGACTGTTTGTGTTGAAGTTTCTACACTAGACACGTTCTCTGTGACCTCCACCAAGGAGGTGATGACGTGTGTCAGCAGGATTACTGAACAACTACCAGCCTGATGTCCATATGATGTAACAGCAGAGTGAGGTTCTACCAGCAAACTGAAAACAGGAGCAACTTCATGAAGCTGGTCAACATAATGTGCAAATCTGTCATCAGTGGTTCCTCTGAAGAATCTAAAACATTAGACATTTTGATATGTTTACACTCTTATGTTTACTACACAGTCCCATCTGTATTTTTTTTTATAGTCTTGATGTCTTGTGTTTAACTTCAATGTAGAAAACTGTAAAAATGAAGGAAACTGGTTCTGAATGTTGACTGATGCAGTCTAAATGTCTTCCAATGTGTAACCTTCCTATTTTATTATAGAGTATACTTTGATCGTGTTTTAGTCATTCTTTTCATGAACATGTATACATACCTTCATTTTATTTTTAATTCTATATCAGGTACCTTTATATACATCTACAGCATTGTGTGTATAATCTCTTTTTTTCTCTATATAAAACCTTTTTCGTGCAGTGGGGGAATATATTATCGTAACATTTTTGTGTTTATACAAAAAAATATCCGTAATATCCTTAAAGAATACCTTAATAATGCAATACACTGAATAATAAAATATACTTCATGTTTAATGTATGTTGTGTTTTTTTTAAGACTAACACCTCACTGACGTGGCTGCTTTCAAACATGACAGTGTGAGTACACAGGAGGAGTTCAGGTGTTGGTCTCTGAACAATAAAACATTCAGCAGAAGATCTTATCAATCACTAGATTAAACTATGCTGTCATTAGTTGGTTTATAAAAGGCATTAATTGAATTTAATGTGGAAATTCCAATATTTCCACGTAAATTAGCTTTAAGAAAATGTTGGACATACATTTTTAATATATTGCTTTTTAAGTTTGCGTAAAACCTTTTTTTTTTTTTTTTTCAAGATTATGAGTTCTTACAGCTTGAAGACATTTGGCAAAATTTCCAAAATAACCTTTTCAGCATTTTGTAGTTCGTCTGGGAGAACATTTCACTTGTGCACCTCCACTTGGTTGTAAATTCAGGTTTAGAGTCTGTGACCGAGACTTTAGAGCAGTCACGGCTAATTTCACGCTTCTTTGGTCATTATTTCTACAAATGCTGATTCAGATATGAACCCTGATTCTGATATGAACCCTGATTCTGATATGAACCCTGATTCAGATATGAACCCTGATTCTGATATGAACCCTGATTCTGATATGAACCCTGATTCTGATATGAACCCTGATTCAGACATGAAACCTGATTGAGACATGAAACCTGATTCTGATATGAACCCTGATTCTGATATGAACCCTGATTCAGACATGAAACGTGATTGAGATATGAAACCTGATTGAGACATGAAACCTGATTGAGATATGAACCCTGATTCTGATATGAAACCTGATTCTGATATGAAACCTGATTCTGATATGAACCCTGATTCAGATATGAAACCTGATTCTGATACGGAACCCTGATTCTGATATGAAACCTGATTCTGATATGAACCCTGATTCAGACATGAAACCTGATTCAGATATGAACCCTGATTCTGATATGAAACCTGATTCTGATATGAACCCTGATTCAGACATGAAACCTGATTCTGATATGAAACCTGATTCTGATATGAACCCTGATTCTGATATGAAACCTGATTCAGATATGAACCCTGATTCTGATATGAAACCTGATTCTGATATGAACCCTGATTCAGACATGAAACCTGATTCTGATATGAAACCTGATTCTGATATGAACCCTGATTCTGATATGAACCCTGATTCTGATATGAACCCTGATTCAGATATGAAACCTGATTCAGACATGAAACCTGATTCTGATATGAACCCTGATTCTGATATGAACCCTGATTCTGATATGAACCCTGATTCTGATATGAACCCTGATTCTGATATGAACCCTGATTCTGATATGAACCCTGATTCAGACATGAAACCTGATTGAGACATGAAACCTGATTCTGATATGAACCCTGATTCAGACATGAAACGTGATTGAGATATGAAACCTGATTGAGACATGAAACCTGATTGAGATATGAACCCTGATTCTGATATGAAACCTGATTCTGATATGAAACCTGATTCTGATATGAACCCTGATTCAGATATGAAACCTGATTCTGATACGGAACCCTGATTCTGATATGAAACCTGATTCTGATATGAACCCTGATTCAGACATGAAACCTGATTCAGATATGAACCCTGATTCTGATATGAAACCTGATTCTGATATGAACCCTGATTCAGACATGAAACCTGATTCTGATATGAAACCTGATTCTGATATGAACCCTGATTCTGATATGAAACCTGATTCAGATATGAACCCTGATTCTGATATGAAACCTGATTCTGATATGAACCCTGATTCAGACATGAAACCTGATTCTGATATGAAACCTGATTCTGATATGAACCCTGATTCTGATATGAAACCTGATTCTGATATGAACCCTGATTCTGATATGAACCCTGATTCAGATATGAAACCTGATTCAGACATGAAACCTGATTCTGATATGAACCCTGATTCAGACATGAAACCTGATTCAGACATGAACCCTGATTCTGATATGAAACCTGATTCTGATATGAACCCTGATTCAGATATGAACCCTGATTCAGACATGAAACCTGATTCAGACATGAACCCTGATTCTGATATGAAACCTGATTCTGATATGAAACCTGATTCAGACATGAACCCTGATTCTGATATGAACCCTGATTCTGATATGAAACCTGATTCTGATATGAACCCTGATTCAGATATGAACCCTGATTCAGACATGAAACCTGATTGAGATATGAACCCTGATTCTGATATGAAACCTGATTCTGATATGAAACCTGATTCTGATATGAACCCTGATTCAGATATGAAACCTGATTCTGATACGGAACCCTGATTCTGATATGAAACCTGATTCTGATATGAACCCTGATTCAGACATGAAACCTGATTCAGATATGAACCCTGATTCTGATATGAAACCTGATTCTGATATGAACCCTGATTCAGACATGAAACCTGATTCTGATATGAAACCTGATTCTGATATGAACCCTGATTCTGATATGAAACCTGATTCAGATATGAACCCTGATTCTGATATGAAACCTGATTCTGATATGAACCCTGATTCAGACATGAAACCTGATTCTGATATGAAACCTGATTCTGATATGAACCCTGATTCTGATATGAAACCTGATTCTGATATGAACCCTGATTCTGATATGAACCCTGATTCAGATATGAAACCTGATTCAGACATGAAACCTGATTCTGATATGAACCCTGATTCAGACATGAAACCTGATTCAGACATGAACCCTGATTCTGATATGAAACCTGATTCTGATATGAACCCTGATTCAGATATGAACCCTGATTCAGACATGAAACCTGATTCAGACATGAACCCTGATTCTGATATGAAACCTGATTCTGATATGAAACCTGATTCAGACATGAACCCTGATTCTGATATGAACCCTGATTCTGATATGAAACCTGATTCTGATATGAACCCTGATTCAGATATGAACCCTGATTCAGACATGAAACCTGATTCAGACATGAACCCTGATTCTGATATGAACCCTGATTCTGATATGAAACCTGATTCAGACATGAACCCTGATTCTGATATGAACCCTGATTCTGATATGAAACCTGATTCTGATATGAACCCTGATTCTGATATGAACCCTGATTCAGATATGAACCCTGATTCTGATATGACCCCTGATTCTGATATGAAACCTGATTCTGATATGAACCCTGATTCAGATATGAAACCTGATTCTGATATGAACCCTGATTCAGATATGAAACCTGATTCTGATATGAACCCTGATTCTGATATGAAACCTGATTCTGATATGAACCCTGATTCAGATATGAACCCTGATTCTGATATGAACCCTGATTCTGATATGAAACCTGATTCTGATATGAACCCTGATTCTGATATGAACCCTGATTCAGATATGAACCCTGATTCTGATATGAACCCTGATTCTGATATGAAACCTGATTCTGATATGAAACCTGATTCTGATATGAACCCTGATTCAGACATGAAACCTGATTCAGACATGAACCCTGATTCTGATATGAAACCTGATTCTGATATGAACCCTGATTCAGATATGAACCCTGATTCAGACATGAAACCTGATTCAGACATGAACCCTGATTCTGATATGAAACCTGATTCTGATATGAAACCTGATTCAGACATGAACCCTGATTCTGATATGAACCCTGATTCTGATATGAAACCTGATTCTGATATGAACCCTGATTCAGATATGAACCCTGATTCAGACATGAAACCTGATTCAGACATGAACCCTGATTCTGATATGAACCCTGATTCTGATATGAAACCTGATTCAGACATGAACCCTGATTCTGATATGAACCCTGATTCTGATATGAAACCTGATTCTGATATGAACCCTGATTCTGATATGAACCCTGATTCAGATATGAACCCTGATTCTGATATGACCCCTGATTCTGATATGAAACCTGATTCTGATATGAACCCTGATTCAGATATGAAACCTGATTCTGATATGAACCCTGATTCAGATATGAAACCTGATTCTGATATGAACCCTGATTCTGATATGAAACCTGATTCTGATATGAACCCTGATTCAGATATGAACCCTGATTCAGATATGAACCCTGATTCTGATATGAACCCTGATTCAGATATGAACCCTGATTCTGATATGAACCCTGATTCAGATATGAAACCTGATTCTGATATGAACCCTGATTCAGATATGAAACCTGATTCTGATATGAACCCTGATTCTGATATGAAACCTGATTCTGATATGAACCCTGATTCAGACATGAAACCTGATTCAGATATGAAACCTGATTCTGATATGAACCCTGATTCAGCGGAAATCCCGAAGAAAAACTTGCTATTCAGGCATCTGCAACGATTAGGATATGAACCAGCAGGGGGCGACAGAGGGTCAGTAGCTGCTTGGCACGTCATCGTTCTCCCGAAGTCAAAGATTGTTTATATCAGGAAGAAGGTTCACTGCGAAGTCAGAACTCTGACCCAGTTTTTTATACGCAGTCTGGTTTTACTGCAGCGACAGGTTGGAGTTTCTTTTCTTTTTAAAACACCGATAACATTGAATTCCGTTAAATATACAACCTGCTTCAGCTTTCGGGCTGTTTCACCTTGTTTCCAGTGTTTATGTTAATAACCTCTGATAAATATACTGACAGATACTGTGCTCATCTAACGCTTTGTAAAACAAGTTAATGTGGATATTCTTCTAATGAACTGAAAGAAGATGTCGGTGAATATAGTCAAAATATCTCGAGAAAAAAATTGGAAACAAGGAAATAATAAAATAAAATAATACAAAGAAATACATGAAAATAATGATTAAAGTATCAGAAAATAATTACGAAATGCATAAATACATACAATTAAATATACTCCGACAGTCTTGGTCTTTTTTAGCTGCTATCAAATACTCAATCTTTCATATAAACGAAGCCTGAACATCGACGACCTTTTTACTTTATAAACGATCTTCACTGGATCGTCATCCTTCGTCTCGATGACGTAAACATTGTGCGACGGGGCAGCCTGGGCAGTCAGCAGCGGCGAGTCGAGCAGACATGGCTGCGCCCACGGAACGGAGCTGCGGCTGCGGCGGAGGGTCCGACGGGTGTCCCCGGACGGCGGGGTCCGCCGGGTGTCCCCGGACGGCGGGGTCTTGGTGGCGGCTGGCGGCGCTCCTCGTCTCCGTGTCGTCGCTGCCGGCGGCCGCAGCGCTGGTGGAGGGCCTGTACTGCGGCACGGAGGTGTGCTACGACGTGCTCGGCGTCTCCCGGGAGGCCTCTAAGGTGGAGGTCGCCCGGGCTTACCGGCAGCTGGCCCGCCGGTACCACCCGGACCGGTTCCGGCCGGGAGAGCCCGGCTCGGAGGGAGAAACCCAGGAGGTCGCTCACCAGAAGTTCCTGCTCATCGCGACGGCGTACGAGACGTTGAAGGTCCGAGACTTTGTTTACGGGTTGGACCTTTAATAAATAATGTTAAATGTTCTGATAGAACTCCTTTAATGTTCTGATAGAACTCCTTTAATGTTCTGATAGAACTCCTTTAATGTTCAGATAGAACTCCTTTAATGTTCAGATAGAACTCCTTTAATGTTCTGATAGAACTCCTTTAATGTTCTGATAGAACTCCTTTAATGTTCTGATAGAACTCCGTTAATGTTCTGATAGAACTCCCGTTAATGTTCTGATAGAACTCCCGTTAATGTTCTGATAGAACTCCGTTAATGTTCTGATAGAACTCCTTTAATGTTCTGATAGAACTCCTTTAATGTTCCGATAGAACTCCTTTAATGTTCCTATAGAACTCCGTTAATGTTCAGATAGAACTCCGTTAATGTTCCGATAGAACTCCTTTAATGTTCCGATAGAACTCCGTTAATGTTCCGATAGAACTCCTTTAATGTTCCGATAGAACTCCGTTAATGTTCTGATAGAACTCCGTTAATGTTCAGATAGAACTCCGTTAATGTTCCGATAGAACTCCGTTAATGTTCCGATAGAACTCCTTTAATGTTCCGATAGAACTCCTTTAATGTTCCGATAGAACTCCGTTAATGTTCCGATAGAACTCCTTTAATGTTCCGATAGAACTCCGTTAATGTTCCGATAGAACTCCGTTAATGTTCAGATAGAACTCCGTTAATGTTCCGATAGAACTCCGTTAATGTTCCGATAGAACTCCTTTAATGTTCCGATAGAACTCCTTTAATGTTCCGATAGAACTCCGTTAATGTTCAGATAGAACTCCGTTAATGTTCCT
>NW_027211081.1:115000-120250 GCF_029030835.1 Brachyistius frenatus
TCACAAAGAGATTTTTTTTTGATCAGCCAGTCACATCTTTTAAAAGGGTGCGTCACCTAGCAACGGGGTCGACCACACCTCCTCACTACGATCAGGGTTTCTGTCCTTTCATTGATCCGAGTTGGTCCGAGAAGTTTCCTAAATAACTCTGAAGCTACAACATCTTGATAAAAAGTTTTAGGCTCAGTTAGAAACTCTGAGAGGATTCTCCTCCCGGGTTCCTCCGTCCTCAACATGCTTTATTTCAGGTTGTACTGGTGTCTGTTCAGTTTGTCTTCCTGCACCACGGGCCTGTCAATCAAACAGACACGCCCCCAAAAACAGGTCTTCTTGAATCTTCTTTTCTAATGAATGAGGGATTATTTTCAGATGGACCGCCAGAAAACTAAGAAGAAGGAGTGACTTTAGCTAACAACACCGAGATAGCTGATGGACACATTTTATTCACTTTGGATTTGATGAGAGAAGTTGAATGGGAGTCTATGGAGCCGGAGGCTTTTTGGAGCCGACCTCTAGTGGCACTCGCTGGTATTGCAGCTGAAGACACTTCTGCATCGGAACCATTTTTCAGACCTGAAGATACGAACTCTTTTATGTCCTGTCTGTGGGTTTCACTCTATTTCACTGGATTTCTTCTGACTGTAAACTGTAGAACTTTCTGTCGGCCGCTTGTGTAAAATGTTTCTGATGCGTCTCTCAGGTTTACAGAAAAGATCAGGAGGAGGAGATGAAGATCAAGATGGCGACCGACCCGCGGATGAAGCGATACCGCCGCTGGATGAAGAACGAGGGACCGGGCCGGCTGACCTTCATCGACGACTGATAACAGCGAGATCCGTCCATGAACATAAACCTGCCTCAGTGCCAACACACACGGCCAACGCCGGCCGCGCTGTGGAGAACCACCTGTACAGAGATGAACTATGCCTGTTTATAGTGAGAGATATTTTCATAGTGACCGGGCCTCACAGAGAGACTGAGGGCAAGAAACTGAGCAGACGCTTCAGATTCTTTTTTTTATTTTTTAAGAAATCTGGGCCGTTTCACTTTTAATGAAGTTTGATGATGATTCTCATTTTTTTTCTCCCAGAGATTTTTTTATTTTTCCTCCAGGTAAAAACAGACGGATCAGTGAGTTCTTCTGAAATGATTTTCTGTTGTGACATCATGTTCGGTTACCAGTTTGACCTCTGCAACAGCCCGAAGTGTCCTTGGGTTGGCGGCGGCGAAGAGGAGGTGCCTGCTGCTGAAGAGCTGCTTCGTGCTCGGCTTCTCTCTCCGGAGCGGTTCTGCTTCAGCTGCTCTCATCTGAAAAAAAGTGACGATTTTCTATCCAAACAAAGCAAAATAAAAACAGCGTCGTGGTGTAAACGGCAGCTGAAGTCACAGCTGCAAGTTCTCTGTCAACTGCACAACAGCAGATGATCATCACGGGACTCCGTTACCGTGGTAACGCTCTGTCTCTCCAGACGTTTCAGGAGGCTGCTTACTGTTTACTGCATTTCGCTCGGTTTTACTTCGTGTTATTTATTGGTCCACGTTTCATGTCTTTTTTGGTGCGGAGGCGGCATTAAAGTTATATAAACGAATCGGTCGTGCTGATTGTTGGGTTTCGCTTGTTTTCTGTCCTCAGCATCGCTTGATGCTGCAAAACCAAATAATCCTAGAAAAGACTTACCAATGATCGTTTTCTCAGAGAAACCATCAAACATTTCAAAGCCAGACTACAGACTTTATAATCTGAATCATGTTTGAAGGTCTGAGCCGCGTCAGCAGTAACAGCAGGGCACACTGCAGGGTGGTGGGGGGGAACAGGTCTCCATCTTACTCCCCCTGTGATGGGGGAGACCCACAGAATACCTGGTAAGCACAAGAGCGAAGATGTAACACCTCAGGAGGAGAGGAGGGAGTCCCTGACCTTATCATGGTCAAGGGTAAAGTGCCCGTCGTCCTGGATGTGGCCATTTGCTACGAAGTCTCGGTCAGCAGCCCGCTGGACACGCAGCTTGGCAAGGTGGACAAGTACAAGAAGTTCGAGGGAACTTGAAACAGCGTGTCCCCCAGGTTGAAACAATCACCACGGTAGGTTTCCCCATCGGAGCGAGGCGCAAATGGCACCCCGGTAACCAACGTGTCCTGCTCCGAATGGAGCTTAGCTAGCCACTCGCCAAGCAGGTGTCCATCTACCTGAGCAGGAAAACACGATTGCAATCAATCGATACGTGTAAAATGTTCAGCAGGATGACATCTGTAGAGCCAAGAGTCTGACTCAAGGTTTCTGTCTCGTGTCTAATGCAGCGGTTCTGTCTGTCTCTGAGGTGGTGAAGGGTCGGCTGCTGATGGTGAGGCAGAGTTGGAGAGCTCGCTTTACTGCTTCGTCAACATATATGCACCAAATCAGGGGCCAGAAAGCTTCTTCACTATGCTGAAAAAACAACTGCAGAACTGCCATCAGGAGCAGCTGATCATCGGAGGGGATTTCAACTGGACTCTAGACTTCACCATGGACAGAACTAATGAGGAACCACAGTCATCTCAGAGTCTCCACAACATCGTCACACACTTGGATCTGTTGGATACATGGAGAGTCAAACACCCACCAACCAGACAGTCCACATGGGCTCGGGTCAGAATAACAGGATTTACATCTGTCAGTCTCAGTTCCAGACGAAACAGTACAATCAGTCCAGTTGGGTTCACCGACCAGCACCTCCTCAGTTCAGGCTTGATACCCTCCCCGGGTGAAAGGGTGAACTCCTACTGGCACTTTAATAATCAACTTTTTGTCAGAGCTTTGAGGTTTTTTGGCAGCAGTGGAAAACTGAAGTTCGTTTCAGTTGTCTGAAACTGGTGGGAGGTCGGAGAGGCACAGACCGTGTTTTCTGCCAGCAGTACACCTCAAACTCCACCGCTAAAATCAAGTCTGCTGTCAAACACCTTGAAGCCAGGATTAAAAGTATTGAGGAGGCTTCCAGAGACCCGGATCCCAGCGTGGGCCGACTGCTGCGGGAGAGGAGGTTGGAGTTGAGCTCCTTCCTGCAGGAGAGCGTGAAGGGAGCTCTGCTCAGGTCTCGCTTTCTCCATTTGAAGGACATGGATGCCCCGAGCTCCTCCTCCTTCAACCTGGAGAGATCGTTGGTGCAGAGGAAGCAGATGACCGTGGTCCTCCGCATTGGTCAAGTTCCAGGTGAAGTTGATGAGGTGATGCTGCATGGCCTTGAACACACCAAGTAGATCCTTCCTCACCCGAGGACACCATATCACACACCATCCTCACAAAATGGAAGCACAGCCATTCAACTTCACACATATTACACTGGTTTAACACATAACAGGTTTCATTTCATTTCATCTTTGATTGACAGCCTCTCAATCACACGTGACCGTTTGGCCAAGTCCATAAATCCTGTCGTGACTGACGGATGATTCAGTGACCAGGAATTCTTCTTGAGAAGAAGATGTGGTGCTGAAGCTCAGCGCCACCTGCTGGCCACTCTCGTCCCTCTCCATGAGCAGCTCCAGTTGTGGTGTTGGACTCATCAGATTTAATCTGAAGTTGCTGTTCAAATGGTAGTTTAGTAAAACTATTTTTTAATAAAAACTCTCCGTAACTGCAGCTGCTGACGCTGCTAACGGTGAAATCAATACAAACTGGATGATGTTTATCTTCTGTCACTCAACCACGTTGATGACATGCTGTGATCTGATTGGTTTGATGTCAAAGGTCGACTGGCTTCCCTCGACCTCCTGCTGACTCATCACACTTGGCGGTCACATGACAGCAGCCTCATCTGATTGGTTCATTATTTATTTTTTTCGAGCTTTCCCTTCAGGACGCAGACACGAGTTCAAATGATGCTGCAGTACCATGTTTCACCACTCATTCACCCACAAAGCATTTAGAGAGGCGCTGTTTCCCTCACTGTGAAATACTCAATGAAACAAAGAGAGACACAGAAACAGACCAGAGGAATTCATCTTCAATTTCAATTAAATTTTATTTAAAAATCGTCAAATCACAACTCAGATTATTTCGAGGAACTTAACACATTAAAGTCTTTACAGCAAGACTTTACAATATTATACAGAGAAACCAACAATTCAACAATTCACACAAGCTAGGAGGCAAAAAACTCATTTAAAAGAGAAAATTACACAATTGTTATTTTTATTAAAATATACCACAATCAAAGGCCGCCGAGAGAAAACACCACCGCTGGTTATTTACAGCTGAGCTGCTGACACAAAAACACCAACACAGATTTAACAATGAACACCATGAGAAGATCATCATCATCATCATCACCATCATGGTCATCATCGTCATCATCATCATCATCATCACCATCATCATCACCATCACCATCATCATCATCATCACCATCATGGTCATCATCGTCATCGTCATCGTCATCATCATCATCATCATCATCATCATCATCACCATCATCATCACCATCATGGTCATCATCGTCACCATCATCATCATCACCATCATCATCATCACCGTTGTCATCGTCATTCTCCTACACACACACACACACACACACACACACACATACACACCCCGTCCTGCACTCTCTCTCACACACACACACACACACTCTCTCTCTCACACACACACACACACACACACACCCCGTCCTGTCCTCCTTCACTGATCACCTCCACCTGTAGAGAACAGAGAGAACAGAGGTGAACTGAGCGTGTGCAGAAACATCCTCCATCAGCTGTCAGTCAGTGATGCAGCACATCAGAATAAAGAGCAGCAGGACTTCAGTCCTGAGACATGAGACATGGACAGGAGACAGGAGACATGGACAGGAGACATGAACAGAGCAGCAGGACTTCAGTCCTGTTCAGAGCAGCAGCAGCAGCCTGCTTCCTTACAGCTCTCATGTTCACGTGTTGGAGAGAACACGCTAAGCTCCGAGCTCACCAACCTGCACACGGTGTGAGGAAACAAAGTGCTGAGTCCTGATTCCTGGACTCCAGCAGGTGTTGAACACCACATGGTTCCTAATGGAAAGCTGGTTCTGTGATGTGCAGGCTGCAGTCAGACTGATCTCAGAGCTGTTCAGGGTTCCAATGAGAGAACCAACAGTCTGAGATCAGATGTGATGGACGAGGACCTTCGTCTCTCTACTTCCTGTCAGGCCGGCAGCCGGAATCAGCTTTACTTCCTGCACGCGTGAACTCGACAACAGTCGTCTCCATAGCAACTCAAACGCAGCATCACGACGAGCATCG
>NW_027211082.1:0-100000 GCF_029030835.1 Brachyistius frenatus
ACATTTTCTTGAAGAAAGCACGGTGGTGCAGTGGTTAATGTTGTTGCCTCCCAGTCAGAAGGTTCCAGGTTCAATTCTTGCCCTGGCCGTGGCTTTTCATCTAGGATGTTAATGTCATCCTTTCCCTGGAGAGTCTCGAACCTGGAACCTTCTGAACGGGAGGCAACAGCACCAACCACCGCACCATAGAACTCTCTTCCTTAACATGTTTAAAAGTCATACAAATCATATAAGTCAGAACAAGAATGCAAGCGAGTCATCAAAAATGTTGAAGTTCTCAGCCAACGTTGTCTTCTCACAATCAGGAGCTTCTGGGTTCGATAGGGGGTCTGGAACTTAGTGTGGAAGATCGCATGTTATTGCTTGAATCTGATGTTTTACATTATGGACAACATGCATAAGTTATTCATCCATGTTATGGAAACAAACTTTACTTTCTGGTCATTAGTCTTGCAGGAATAATGAATTCACGTGGAAAGTCACAGGCAGGAATTGAACCCGGTACCTTTCAACTGAGAGGCAACAACTCTGACAGCTGCACCACCGTGTTAGCCTCCATAACTTGAACGGAAGTCATACTGTAGCATGTCGTCTAAAATATGATAAAAAAGTCATACTATAGCATGTCGTCTAAAATATGATAAAAAAAAGTCATACTATAGCATGTCGTCTAAAATATGATAAAAAAGTCATACTATAGCATGTCGTCTAAAATATGAAAAAAAGTCATACTATAGCATGTCGTCCAAAATATGAAAAAAAGTCATACTATAGCATGTCGTCTAAAATATAAAAAAGTCATACTATAGCATGTCGTCTAAAATATGATCAAAAAGTCATACTATAGCATGTCATCTAAAATATGATCAAAAAGTCATACTATAGCATGTCGTCTAAAATATGATCAAAAAGTCATACTATAGCATGTCGTCTAAAATATGAAAAAAAGTCATACTATAGCATGTCGTCTAAAATATGATCAAAAAGTCATACTATAGCATGTCGTCTAAAATATGATCAAAAAGTCATACTATAGCATGTCGTCTAAAATATGATCAAAAAGTCATACTATAGCATGTCGTCTAAAATATGAAAAAAAGTCATACTATAGCATGTCGTCTAAAATATGATCAAAAATTCATACTATAGCATGTCGTCTAAAATATGATGAAAAAGTCATACTATAGCGTTTCGTCTAAAATATGATCAAAAAGTCATACTATAGCGTGTCGTCTAAAATATGATGAAAAAGTCATACTATAACGTTTCGTCTAAAATATGATCAAAAATTCATACTATAGCATGTCGTCTAAAATATGATGAAAAAGTCATACTATAGCGTGTCGTCTAAAATATGATCAAAAAGTCATACTATAGCATGTCGTCTAAAATATGATGAAAAAGTCATACTATAGCGTGTCGTCTAAAATATGATCAAAAAGTCATACTATAGCGTGTCGTCTAAAATATGATCAAAAAGTCATAGCATGTCGTCTAAAATATGATGAAAAGTCTGGGTGCAGCATGTCCTACAATCATAAAGCTGGATTTTCACTTCCCTCCTGCTTGCGTACGACAGGGTAAAAATCAGAGCTGCTCCATCATCCCTGAAGACAGAGAGAGAGATGCACATTCATTATACATGGTGTATGTGGTTACGTGGAATGAACCGTCCGCAGCAAATTGGGCACATTTTGCTCTGACGCTAGCCTGTCTCCGAGGGGAGCCAATTACCACATCGCTCCTTCAGAGAGGGGCCGAAATAACCGAAATTCCCTCAACTTCCCCCGAGCTCGGACAAGGAGCGGTGAGGAAAATGTCCACTCCCCAGTTTCCCATTCAGTTCGCCCTACAGACACTCGCTGAAATCACACATCCCCTGCATTCATTACCTGCTAATGACTCTCCGTCCCTCAGAGACCACGTCGAGAGAGGGAGGTGAGGGGAGGGAGGAAAGACGGGAGGGCTATGTGTCGGGAGGTAAAAGAAGTCGATATGGAAGGAAGATGCTGAGGTCCATCATCACAGAAGATAGATGTGTCCCAAGAGCAGGTGCTTTCCAAACTGGAACACTGAACATTGGAGACATGGAAATATCCGACACGGCTGGTTACTTCGTGTCGGCTGGTGGCCGAGGAGTGACCAGAGCAGCCGGGCACCGAGAGCTGAACTGCTCGCGCGCCTGAGCTGACCTTCACCTCGAGTGGGAAACGCAGCGAGCCGGTGCTCAGCCTAATGTTTCGAATCCGAGAACATTTTCCAGGCAGAATATACCAACCACCAACCGCATTCGCTCAGAAAACAGCAAATGCAGTTGCTTTTGGCCTCATCTCGACCCCTTAGCCTGTAACACACATTCACAGTGAACCCTTTTAGCCTCTTTTGAACATAATGATCCTTTTGGCTTCAGCAAGTGGGACCTTTCAATCACTGAAAGACCTAAAGATAAGCCATGCTTGTACATAATGGTACGTATTGTGACTGCACTATTAGCAATACTGTGTCAAAAGAGAATAATTTAATAGAAGGTTTGGAAGCTGTTTAATGAGGCCTGACGCCTGCCCTCTTCTTCTAGTGAACTATATTATTTTTTCTGCATGTTGGATTTTAATTCAAAGTGTGTCCAGCACTGCGACTTTTTTTCTTTTCTTTTTTTTCTCCCAGCAAAGGAGCCCGACGCTGCTCATACCAATTATTCAGTCTCTCATCTTCATATTCCAAACAAAAAGAGCGTGCTGTGACAATGTGTGTACCTCAAGGCATGCTTGACAGCATGCATACCCAGCGTGCATTAGTGATTTTAGCTGATGTGTGATATTGAAATGCTAAGTATAAACATAATGTCAAATAAAGAGGGAGTGCAGTTGTTTTATTCAGAGAGCCTTTAATCATTTTAGCTCAACAAAAGTGTCAAAAGAGATTTATACTTAATAACAATGTGTCTGCAAAGATTCAGCTTTTGTTGTGGAAGTATGTTTTTGTTTTTGTTGCATATGCAGACCTTTTAGTTATTCCCTCTAGTTTTTATAGCAGTTAGAGGTCAGCTTGAGGTTAACCCAAGAAAGAGAGTACTTTAAATGAGTCAGTTTGAAGGTGTAAAAAAAGTGTTTCTGCATTTGTGTGAGTCAGTTTGTTTTTGCTTTTCGAAGTATAGTGATAGAGCATCAGGTAATTATGATTTGTATTGTCTGGAGACTGTTGGACTGGAGCTAAAATTGACGTTTTGTTCTTGATATCAGTTGCTCATGTGGCTGTTACAAAGGTAACCCACACAGCCAGTCAACTCTTTCATTCTTCTTTTCTTCTGCTTGCGTTCACCGATCACCACCGTTACCGCGGGAGAACTGTGCCTCGTCCAAAACATTTAACACTGCTGTTCTCAACTAATGATCTCCTTTATCATTGTTTAATTTGCTAATGTTTTCCTCATTTTATCAGTCCAAAACCTAAACATATTCAGTATACTGTGTTTAATTTTTGTATTTATTTTAAAAGCAACATATGTTTACATTTGAGAATATGAAAACAGATTATTTTGTTTCATGAATGACGATTAATTGATCACAAAATTAGTTGGCAAGTTTTCTTACAATCGACTAAATGTTCCAGCCCCTGTCCGGTGGCCTTGAATCTAAACAGATTTTTAGTGTTATGATGAACGTTCAGGAAACACGACTGCATCGTGTACTTCGGAGATTTATAGAAGATCAGAGATGGCTGAGCATCGCCTAGCACCTTATAGTAAAAACAATCTATGATAGCTTTGATCATATATTTACATTTTTCCATCCTTAAGAAGCACAGAAATTGGCAAAACCTTTGTTTTCTAAGCTGTCTATTTAGCAGTAAACCAAATCGGAGCCAGCGAGTTTTGAGTCTTCAGTCTGCATCGCAAACTAAAAGCCATACCAGCTGTGCTTTTCTACAGGAGACCAAACGAAACGTGCGCATTTTAATTACTCTCCACTCCACGAAAAGTATGAGCCACTTGCTCACAATTAGTGTTGAAGTCCAATTCCAAAGAGGACTGAATTACTGCCACGGATTTTCCGTATCCTCAAAATGAGTGTGTTTAAGAGAGCAAAGCAGTCCTTTTTGGAGGGGTTGACTCACACCCTGTTCCCTACAGCGAGCGATAAGGTGGGTGCTCGCTGCGAAATGATGAAACGATTGTATCTTCTCTGTAAGAGGTCTGCAGGGTGACTCGGAAACATATGGGCATTTATTCTCTGAGCGTCTGACTACCGGTCTTTCTTTGAGTTTCCTGCACTCGCACACACACACACACACACACACACACACACACACACACACACACACACACACACACACACACACACACACACACACACCCCTGGGCTTTTCTCTTCTCCACTGTCATTCACCGAGCTCAAACCTCTGAGGACAAAAACTCGTCTGCCAGAGAGACCCCTTCACTAAAAGCTGATAAACTATGACTGCTTTCTTTGCGAGACGTTTCTCTGAAAACCAGAGGTCTGAAGACAACAACATTCTTCACATTTTCACCACTGGAACGTCTTCTATTTCTGTTTCCTGTGTTACAGCGTGTGCAATTTCTAAAGCCATTCTCAGTCATCATATCAAATTCCTTGACATTCCTCTCTTTTACTGAAGTGATGGCTTTCAGTTCTTTCGACATAGTTACCTGGAATTTGTTGCAGCTTTATTCAGACATGACGGGACGTTTTAAGAAAGAGCCACAATGCTTTCGGTGGACAAGATAGCGGTGGCAGAAAGTTCGTAAGTGATGATACGAAGGAAGAATAATCTTCTGTTCTTTTACAAGCTGAGTCAGTGATGGAGTCTCAGACTTCTTTTTTTACAACAAGGTTTTAATTCATGACTATCTCGAGTGGAAGAGATGCGCGCATACTTCTGACAACGTCTCTCGTCATGCGTTTTCTCATAAATGTCATCATTTATATATAATGAACTTGTTTTTTCAAGCAAAAATGTCAAATGAGTTTTATCCAGTGTAAAAACGTGCTATTTTTCTCTGTTAATATCATTGTAAATTTCATAAAGTACTTACTTAAATGTAAGTATGAGTGTGCCGCTTTCTCACTTGCTGCTTGTAGATAAATGTACACACCAGCAGTATTATTTTTTCCATATCATAAAGTTATTATTAGCTGGTAGTGAAGTGTTGGTTGGACAGAACAATCGATTTGTTCTTTGTGAGTTTTCACCGTTTCCTGCTACTTTGTAGATCAAATGAGAAAATAATAGCTGTTGACATGTCCATACGGTGAAAGTGCCCGTGTCGTTCGCGTGTGAGGGTTCATCTCACATGTTGAATTTGGTATCGACACATTAGACTTTACCAATTCCAGTGATTTTTACAAAATGATCCTCACACCAGCACGACTAAAATCCTCCAAAAGGTTTAGAGCGTGGCGTCAGCATGAGGGGGGGGCGAAGTTACATAAAACTGATTGAACTCCCTTGACAACAAGCTAAAGGCAGGGCACATCTTTTATTCCCTTTTCAGTCTTTTCTTCAAAGCATCTACAGTAAGCATTAGCAGTAGCCAAGGTGAAACAGAGAGTGGACACAAAGGAGGAATATGTTACATACTTGCCCGTACCTTGATTTTCAGCAGATCAACCCCATCTGTTTAAACAATATGCAATTACCAGCATTTAAACAGCTAAACTCGTTAAAGTGATTAGCCAATGTTTACCATAAGCAACATTTTGTACACAAGATAACACTTCTCATTTGCATATGCTAATGCCGGGTAATTAGCTATGCTCCAGCGGGTAATTCCTATTCAGCCCCAACCCACAGGCAGGTTTGGGATGGGGGGGGTTTTTCTTTGTTTTTTTTTAGCAGATTAAAAACAGCAAAAATATTTAATTAATTCAATCAATCATGTAAAGGCTAATATATGCATGAGAAATGGCAAGGGGACAGTTTTAATGTCAGAAATCAAAAGGCAAAGGTCCAAGGATACTCGAAGGCATAAAAGACAGCGCTGCAGCTGCCAAGGTAGATTTAATTGTGTGTCTCTGACAAACTACAATAACACAAACACCTTGTTTTGTGGATTTAGGAGATGTTGTTCAGCAGGGAAAAACAAGACGGGCACTTTATCCCCCAAAAAACCCTTCTCTGAAATCACTTGCCCACACAAACCTGTTGATGGTGTTGTTACAACACGAGAAGAACATAATGGATTTTGTGTGCTTTTGGAATTAAGGTAAACCTCATTCACCCTCCAGGCAGACATGACTTCGAAGCAGTCGCAAGAGAGACGCTGATGTAATTTAAGTTTAATGTGTGTTTGCGTTCCCAATCTTCTATTTTCTTAGCCATTGAAAGGCATGATAAAGTCCGTTTAGACGGTTCGCTGTGAGGCAGGCAGACTGCACCTCTGCTCATTTCTCTTATCCCATTATCTGGGGCTGGGCGGGGGTATTATGACACCTGGCAATATATCTATTCCCATCAAAGCTGAGGGCAGATAGAGGGCAGGAAATATTTTACCCTTACAAACAAATGCCAAAACAATCAAGGGAATGTTTGTACATGACTTGAATTTAGGTCCGAGTGTTGTCTATTAAAAAAAAATTAAAAATTAAAATTTTTTTTTAAAAAAGGGGTTTGCCTTAGAGGCAGTTGTCTGCGTTTAAAACCCACGTGATGTTGCAGTGCAAGGCATGGTATGTATGGTGCATGGTTTGTGGCAGTTTTGCTCTATATTTAACTATAGTTAACCACAACAAATGACAGACAGTTTCCATATGTTCCAAAAAATGGATCCAAGACTGCATTTGTTTCATTCAGTTTGAATATCATTTGCAAAACTGAGTTTTTACACCAGTTTAGGTTTGCATTAGCCTGGTATTACTACACCCAAAACTCACCGTGTGAATCTAATACGTGGTGAGGCCATGTTTTGAGTCCTTGCATCCACGACTTCAGGTTATTTTTGAAACTGTTGGAGCAGCCTTTAACTAATCTGCAGTGACCACCATATGACATATGCACCAGAACTCACAGAGCCGTAAACAACAGAGATCCTCCACCAACGTCAGCAGAGCGTTGGTCAGTGGTGATTGCAGGCTTTTGTCATTTTAGGCATTGTCCTACTTCCAGCTTTACTTCCTTGATTTCTAGCACTGCCACAACTGTTTGTGTCGCTTCATCTTGCTCTTCCTTTGTTGGAACAATATTTAAAAACAAACGCTGGACTTCATGGTTGTCGCACTTCGTCACACCGTCTGGTCGCTGATTGGTTGGCCATCGCTTGGTTGGTTCAGAGTGGCTGAGCTAACGCTCATATTTCTCATATCTCATATTTTGAAAAAGTATGAGGGTGGGATGCGCCAAGTTCGAATCGCCCCCTCATACTTTTTCTAAAATATATCACTTCTTTAAATGTTGTAATGACAGACAGACGAGAGAAAGGACAAACACGGTTGCCATGGCAATAGATAAGGCAGAAAAATCCACACAATCCCTGTCCAACTTCTAATAACTGGTGCTCGTCTCACAACTTTGTTGTTATCTTACTTATTGATATATTATCATTCATTTTGTTGTAATATTTATTCCCTGGCATCAAAACTGGTGTCGGGCACCTATCCCACTCTCAACACCACCTCTGGCCTCAACAAAGGCACCTTTCAGTCATGACAATCAAGCACTGTATATTTTTTGTCACACAGGAATGTGTGTTTTCTCTTGTCATTTCAGATACTAAGAAATGGAGCCCTGGCCAACAATTAGACGTTGTACCGTGTGTTCTTGGACTTGTTTTTTTTGTACTCATTAACTTAACATCAGAGCACCGAGTTTTAAACTCCCTTTTCTCAGAGCAGATGAAAGGAGCAGACCTGCTCAGGGGGTGGAGGTTGCCTTGGAGAAGCACCTGGTGTTACCACGGAAACAGACAAGCTTATGGATGGCTATTTATGTAAATTTGCGATAGCCATGGGTGGGGTGAACATGTCACACCTGACAACACAGCTTGTTTCTATGGTGACCAAGAATTAAAAGTGGCTGGAGAAGGGGATTATTGCATCCTCAGAGTATTCAAAAAAAAGAAAAAAGAAAAAAGAAAAACATGTCACCAGCTGTGCTTGATTACATCTTTAATGCGGCAGGGAAAAAAAAAAAAATAATAATGAGAGAAATTCTTTTTCCTTTTGTTTTTTATTCTGAACTCGTGATTTGGCTGAAAGTATCAAGGAAATGTGCAAACATTAGATTTAATACACATCCCAAGCTGCTGCCTGGTACCTGTATATCAGTCTGTCAGTGAGAATAGCCGTCTGTGCTCCATCATGCATTCGGATGGTGCGGCTGGTTATGTTAGCACACGGTGAAATTACAAGGAAGCCACCATGACAAGATAAATACGATAAATCTAAAGTGGTCTTCGTCAAATTCAGGGCGTGATAATGAGCTCTGGACGCGACAACGGTCCACAGCAACTTCAATGTGAAACAAATGGGCAGCATGTCCTCACATTAGCTCAGATGGCAAACGGTAAAGAAAGTTTTGAGTTTGTTTCCAAGTCTCTTGAAGTGCGGAGGTAAGAACAAGCCCTTTGTGGGTAGTGGCATTTGCCGGTGCGGTCGCAATACTCCAGTTTTTATTTTTAAATACCGGAAAACAAACTGAGAGAATAAAAAGCGACTTGAAGCTACAAATTTGCGGCGTTCAGGTCACGCTTCTTCGCGGAGTATCACGGAGAACAGCGTGAATCAGAGCCTTTCTGCTGACAAGTGTTGTGTCGAACTCGTTATGTAATTGTACCATGTCAACGCGCTACATTTCAACATGCAGCCTTCCAACTAAGAGGCTCACTTGAAGGCCAGTGATGTCCCCAGCTGCCACCTGCCGCGGCAAGCGCCATCTCTAGAGTTGCAGGGCATTAGCAGGGCATTAGCATGGCATGAAGCTGGCACAGCACAACAAGAACTTGCACATAACCCTCTGGTGGTGGTGGGGGGGAGGAGGGGGGGGGAGGGGGAGGGACAGTGTTTTTTTTTTTTCTCTCTTCTTTGTTGGATGGGTTGGGAGTGTTCCTGGGCAGACGCCATCCCCAGAGCAGTAAGATGTACAAGAGAAAAAAACTTGCAAACCACGGCAAGCACCGAGAGGGACCGGCATGCCGCTTGATAACGCTGTATCCCTCGGGCGGTGTGTGAGATTGGCGTAGCGCATGTGAGCTTGGAGCAATGGCACCGAGCGGAGGGATGCGGAGAGACAAGTGTTGGCTGTACATTAAGATAGATATGTGTGGAGGGTAAGACACCAGAAAGCGAATGCGTGCTGGCGCATGCGGTAAAGTGCACGTCAGTGAGCGTGGTCGTACGCCGCAGGGCGGGAGGAGAGCGGTTGAGCGACCTTGTGCTGCGATGTCGTTGTGTGATATGCTTTTCGAATGCGTGTGCCGTGCCGTGCCGTGCCGTGCCGTGCCGTGCCGTGCCGTGCCGTGCCGTGCCGTGCCGTGCCGTGCCGTGCCGTGCCGTGCCGTGCCGTGCCGTGCCGTGCCGTGCCGTGCCGTGCCGTGCCGTGCCGTGCCGTGCCGTGCCGTGTGCATGCGCGAGGGCATCCTGTACTTGGGATCGTGCATGCTTGGTTTGCCGGTATACTGGAAGTACTGGGAGGCTCGGGGGAGGGTGGGGAGCGCTCCGGCGACGAAGCTCACACCCTCTGGTGTTGTGCTGTCACTTCAGTGGAGCGCTGTCCTCCAACGAGGTGCTAAAGGAGAAGACGGCAGGGGAGAACAGGCAACGTTTGACTCCGTGTGCGTTTGCGTGTGCGTTCGGTGGCCTCCGTTGTAACCACGTTTACTTCCTGCCAGCCCTCCCTTCCTCTTCCGCTCGTTTTGTAGCATTTAACGCAGTGCGCTTCCAGCTCTCGTATCAAACGCAGGTTAATTTAAAATGATTACGAGGCAGATGATTCCACTTGCCTCGTGAAATGTCATGGAAACCCGGTCTGTACAGATGTGCTACACAGAGCAGTAACATTTACTCAAGTACTGTACTCAAGTACAATTTGAGTCTTTACTTAAAGACGTTCATTTGAAGGCTTTGGTTTCATGACTTTTGCATACAAAACATTTGAGGTTTTACAAAATACGATGTTTTGTTGTGACTTTAACCACTCAGCAGTCCGTACTGTGTAAGTCGAGTGTCGGTAGACAGAAATTTAACTGGTAACTTGATAAAAAAAAATAATTTAAAAAGCCATTTTTCATCATTCCAGCCCCTCAAATGTGAATATTCTCCCTATTAATTATTTTTAGTTTATTTGTAATAGTTCTGGATGGTTGGTAGGACAAAATAACCTCTGTGATGGTGTTACTTTGGCCTCTGGGTAATTGTGAGAGGCATTTACAGAATTAATATACCAAATATTTAACTGATCGATTTAGAAGATAATCAGAACATTGATCAATATGAAAATAATTGTTCCAATCCTGTACAAAATATTTTAAAAAATGCACTACGTTCTGATGTTTTCATTTTGAGGTGCACCTGAAAACTGCTTCCAAAAAATTAGTCCATGTCACATTGTGAATATACCGTTTGTATATAGCATACAGATATAAATCCAGTTTCTAAATTCTAAACGGTCCTTAAACTGATCATCTCAAATCAAGCTCTGAAGTACAGAAAATCTATCTTGAAGTGTTTTGTAAAAATAAAAGTCCTCCTCAAAAGCAAGATCAATAAAACAATGATGTTTATCTTAATCCACCAACCAACTCGTATGCTTCTCAATACTCTTCGAACCATACTAGTTTGATGACACAAAGTTCTTTTCAACAGACAATGGCTTTTTCATTTCAAGCGTGGTGGATTTCCTGCAGCGTTTATCAGACTAAAGTCCATTAAAAGTTATTAAAGTCCATTTGAACTTTTTTTGGAATCAGTCTGGTGGTTATTTGTCTACCAGACACAAAAAAAAGTATAAAAAGAACATAGTCACATGCAAAATTAAGTCCTTGGGGTAGAAAAACAAATAAATAACAAAGTTGCTTCCTTTTGAGTGGAAAAAAAAACCAGGATATCATGAATCACATTCTGCTCCTGAAACGCCACTGGGAAATAACATGTCCAGACAGAGATGTCCTGGCACACAGATAGACACATATTATGCTGTCCGCACACAAAGGAGTTCAACAAAGGTGTCTGAATGATGTCTGCGGAGTCTAAATAGCAGTGCAATCTGATAATTATTATCAGGATTATTATTGCTTCTCAGGGCCTCCGAGGAATCTTTGCCCTATTGGATACATGATTAATCTGTGAGCAAATGATTGCTCGGCATCCTTGGAGGCCTCTTTTTAAATTGCGCTGCTGCATCCCTCGTTGAATGCCAAACCTGGAGTCGGCATATCATTTGTATGAATAAGGCTTTCTTATTCACCATTTCTTTTCAGGAGTTATTCAGTCACCCACTGAAAAGCGTTAGTGTATTCACAACAAACAGAACCCTCACTCACACTGCACTGACAGCTGACTGTACATAAGTGGCTTATGTAAAGTCCAACCAACCAATAGACATATACATTAGTGTCACATTCATGCAATGATAGACTACTGTACTGTACATCCAATTGGATCAGTGCGTCTACGTGGATCAACACCTAATTGCTTAGTAAAGACTCTGGAGTTCACTTGTCTTGAAATTCACACCCACATGATGCAGGGTGGGTGGGAATGACAACGATAGAGTGTTTTTTTTTTTTTTTTAAATTTCATGTTTTTTGTTTCCTGATTCTTCCTCCCCCACTGTCAGTCACCAGGTCGTGCTACTTTGGCAGTTTAGTGTTGGCCAGTCAGATGTGTGCTAGATACGGCGGAAAGTACTCGAATAAAATTGAAAATGTCTTAATTGTCTTCATACTCGGAACAATAATAATCAAAGTGTGCAGCGTAAAAGTTCATTAATGAAAACAATACGTAAAGGCAGGTAACATTGAGCAAAAGGGGACAAAGCGACTGAGCGGCAGCAGACTTATCAGACTGAGTCTTATGTGCAAAGAATTGAAAGTGCAATGTGCAGTATGATAGAAAGGGTGCGTCAGCTAGCAGTTTTTTCAGTCACTGGTGGTGTGGGGTTAAACAGAGGTCACAGCTCTTCCAGCTGCTTCCAGAGCATGTATGTAGCATTGAGTTTATTCTACTCCTGGTACACCTTTCTAGTAAAAGATTTTCCATAGCACAGACTACGAAAAAGTCCTGAAAACTGGCATCAAAAGTCCATTCAGATTTGTCGTTTTGACTATTTTGGGTTTATAATGATTATTTTAGTCTGAATTTAAAAAAAAATATATATATTTTTTTGCATTAAATAGACAGTGACAGTAGAAAGACAACTGGGAAAGAGATCATCAACCTCAAGGGGTTTTGTTTCGAACAATACTAAGCCTCAAGTTCCACTTTCCATTCTTAAAAGTTCAGTGGGCAAGACATGGGAGGATCTATTGGTAGAAATGGAATGTAACAATCATAGTTGTGTTTTCACTAGTGAGTAATCACCTTAAACAAAGAAGATCTACGTAGGGAGCAGGTCCTGGACCAAGGGAACCTGCCAAGTACAGTAGCCCAGAAGGTGCCAACCAAACACGGGTGCTTTTCATGAGTTTCACGGCCACCGGCGTGTGTGGGAGAGGAGGGCGAGGGGTGTTCAGTTGGCAGCAATCTGCAACCTCAACATTAGATGCCACTAAATTCTACGTACCGCTCCTTTCACGGGTGATTATTAGTCCAACCAGCAGAATTATTGTTACTGCTTGGGTCCTTTGAGAGCTTCCTCAAAACAGCAGAGCCTTTTTTTTTTTTTTTTTTTTTTAGACTGAATTGTCTCTCTAGTTTCATCAAACGCGCCCACATCAACACCCACACCAATGCGGCCCCTTGAAGTTGTTTTGACATTGTGCTGTTGTTGGTCTGTGCACGGCCTTTAGTGGTGAAGGGCATCCAGAGGGGTCAGCTTCCTGACTGACTACATGAGTTCAAATGCCAGCGTCCTGCTGTGCAGCCGTGATCTGAACCTTCTCTTTGTTAGTCAGTAAAAGGCAGAGGCTGGTTCGAATGATTTGCATTGTGCTAGAGAACTCTAGGTACAGACCCGATTCTCTGCTCTGTACTTGTGATCACATTTGAATATAATGCAAGAAAAGCAAGCCTCAGATAGCTCAACCTCTTTAATTAAATTAGACAAATCCCCATTTCTGTGTCCACTAACAAGAACTTCATCACTATCTGGGACCTACAATGGAACGGACCCGCGGTTGTAATAGGAGCTTACAGAAAGAAAAAAAAATACTCTGGGGTGGTGAAATGTTAAGAAGCAGGATTATGCTGAAAACTGAAAAGGAATTACATGTAAATCTATATATTCTGGACAATGTCTACCTAATTAAACTTGAATTCTGGCCCTCTTGGGTGTCTTCGACGAAGCGGTAATTCTTCAAGTAATTTGTTATTGTACAGTATTTTTAGGGATTATTTTATGGCTTAACCTGCTTCTACACTCCCTCCTTTGTGTATTCAAAACAGTAAATTCATTTCATTATAGAATAATGAGCAAGTACAGTTGAGTTGCCCGCAAGAAAAAGGTGTCATATTAATAAATCCACTTCTGAGCAGCAGTTAAGACTACTGTGAGTGTGAATTCATTTAAATATGATGAATGATAAGGCTTAAGACAAGCTGTAGAGCTCTGTGGCCAAAAGTGCATACTGCCCCGGTGGGAACATTAATAGTGGACTGATCCCAGAGGCTAAGTCCAATACCTGGTAGTTTATTAACAATACGGGCGTGAGGATGTTCAAATATAATGGCTTAGATAGAAAAGGTCACCGACGGTTCGCCGGAATAATACTGATGAGATTGAGAAGGCAAACCTCTTGTGAGCATTACGGATTTGAATCCCATAGATGCACTTTATTTAAGACAGTATAATTAAAATATTGAATTGATTACGATAAGCATCCACCATTAAAGTATTACGAAATTGAATTTGTACTTTCAGGAAAATAGTTGTTCCTAATTGATATGCAAATGTGTGCAACAAAATGCTGCAATACAATTTATAACAAACGACCAAAATATATAAACTTGTCAGTTTAAGTCCCAAGAAAGTTTGCTTCAAAGGTTAGCTCAGTCGATTAAAGCAGCAAAATGTCGCCAGAATTTAAACATTTAAAAAAAAGAAACCATTCCGTCGCCGAAGCCTTATTGCACAGTTGGACTCTGCGATTATTCGCTGCCGGAAGACTAATTTTAAATCAAACGGCGATTTACAGTAAAGGTGTTGCACCGTTCACTCGGGTAGGAGGAGACAACACAAGAAAAAGGAAACGAGAGGCACTTGAAGGCAGCTCGGTGCATCCTGAACCGCCCGTAACACACGAGGGAAGTCGTTTGAATCTACACCGATTCTTGGTGCGACATCGTTACCTGTGGTGTAATATGAGGATATGCAGAGCAAGTCTAATGCTCTTGAAATCGCTCCGGGATGAAGCGACTGGTACCCCCTATGAAATATTTTTCAAGTTAGATTTCATCCCTGATGGTGGTAAGGTTATGTCGATTAAAAAAAAAACAACAACATCGTGGTCTTGGTGCATCAGATTAACATGGCGTTGGTGCCGAGTTTGATCTCGTTTCATAGCCCATTAACACTTTGCCTGATTTGTTCAAGATTATTTTTTTTATTTCATTTAATTGGATGAAGTCACGTGAAATTCTCAATAAATACTGAATCATTGCTTTTCCACAGTGAAAAGATTTGTAATACCGTTTACGGTAAAATAGAAGTTAAATGAATAATTCACCGTGTATTTTAAACCACATCAGACGCCAAATTCCAAACACTCAAACTAATGGAAGCAATGAGGTTGCGCCAAAAACAAGATTTTTTTTGACTGAATTTCACAAAGCTTACACCGAAGGTCAGTTATGAAACCACTCCTTTTATAAAACTAACCCTTGACTGAAATACACAGATGAACTGGAGTGGATAAAACAGCAATTTTGAATCGTGTTACCCAAAGTATTTTTTTTTTCTGATGTATAAATGGTATCTTATTATTCCATCAACAGTTTTAAACTGTACAGTAAAAGGCCAAAATTCGGAGTCATTTTACAACACCATCTTCAAAGTTTTCTATGTGGTTGTCACTGATACCGTTAAAAGCCAAATGCAGGTTTGTGCCTGACGTGTTTCAAATCAGATTTATGCCACATATCAAACCACGTGTGATAAATAATCAGCTAAATGTTGTTTTAACTTGTGGTATGGTGTCCGTTTTGAAACTCGATTTGAGTTGAACATTTATCTTACCTATTTGATACAAATTTTGCATTTAGTTTCAGTATTTGGAAATTGACAATTTTTTTGTTTGTTCTTTGGCTTCACTGTTTCAGCACATTCAACTTGAAATAGCATTATGATGGCTACCGCATTAAATTGCCAAGTCGCAGCTTCGATATAACTTCTTAACAAAAAGTGCCCAGATTTCAACGGTTCTGAAGAAATTGGACACTTGACGACTGAACATTTCTTGGCTGGGTGCGTGTCGGGGTTGATGGAGAATAGCCTTTTGGATCGATTTGCAGTTATGGGAAATGAAAAGGTGACCATGCAAGCGAAAGCAAAAATCTGTCGGGAGAGATATCAAGCGTAATGGGTTTGCCAAACTCCCCAGTTGGGTACATTTAAAAAAAAAAAAAAGGCAGGCGCACGAAGGAAAAACAAGAAAATATCAAGCCTCCTCGTCGATCGAGGGTCACGGATGACCTGGAAACGATTTGAATGGTGGAGAAAATCCCCTTCGTTGGAAAACGGCATCAGAGGCCCTTGAGGTACTTCAGAAAATCGACAGCAGTGAAGCAATGTGGAGCGAGGTGTTTTGAGTGGCGCTGTGCGTTATACCTTCCCCCTGCTTCGTGCGCGCGCAACTGGAACAGTTTATATTATACCATAGAAAATCAGAAGTCAGTTTTTTCATCATCATTTTTTTTTTGATTGACCACATTAATACTCGCAAATACGAATGTTGCTTTTTGAATGCCCCTGCATGAAACAAACTAATTAACACTTCTTTTGCCTCCTAATAACTGCAATATCCCCTTTGGCAATGTGCGTAGCGCCGTGTGATGTGTTACAAAGTGTGTCATTCATAACTGCCAGATAGACAGGAGAAGAAGCTCTTACAGCCGTTCCTTAAAATTACAAATACATTTAAATCCAGGAAGAGCTGTCTGAATGTGTTCTGGCCAGTGTGACGGCAGCTGCTATCCCGCAGGAGATTCAAGCAGGTAAATTCTGGATGCAAACTTGGACCACGGGAGGAAAGAGGGCAGGATGGGAACGGGTGTTACTGAGAGATAAGAAAAGACCGGGGGAGCAATGCAATATTTTTTTTGGGGGAGGGAAGGGGAGGCATAAAATTAAGTGGCATGAACAATAAATCGACAATTCAGAAGAGCCTGTCGACACAATAAACGGAATCAAATCGACTTTGTCCGCTGAATCCTCATATTTTCATTCCAGATCTCAGCTCGTTAAAATAAGAGTTAATCAAATATCTCAAAGGAAACCCAACATTTAAAAGATAAATCCATCATAAAGTATTTTTATATGTTTAGTATCTCGTGTAAAAAAAAAAAAAAAAATACAATCAATCACAAAAACAAACATTTGTAAAGGCAGGGATGTTCAGGAGAATAGTAAACGACAGTTTAACAATACTGGTCTCTGCGGCCGGTGGTGCGTTCACTGGTGACGCTACACAGAAACTGTACACATAAAAGCTATGTCAAAAAAAAAAAATCCATCTTACTTTATGGTTACATCAATACTCAAATGTGTTGAAAAGCATTTCCTTCCTTTCTTTCTTGTCAGGTGTGTGAATTATTAAGATTAATTTTCTCCTCAGAGCCCCCAGAGGGGAAACGTGTCTCGCGTTTTGTTCACATCAAATCACCGATTTCTTTTTTTTTTGTTGTCTTCCCGGCAGTCCTGTATCTGCATCGGTAACACACACGGAGAGATCACAGAAAAATGCTATTTGCCTGATTGGGAAAAAAAAAAGAAGAAAAAAGACCTCTGTGATGGCTGCTTTTCTCTTACAAATCCCTTCAGAACAAGGCAACGTTTCACGGTTTAATTGTTGTTGACACAGTTTTGATTCGGCTGCCTCGGATCCCGCGGAAGACACCGAATCATCGACATTCCTTAAGCAAAACAATTTGCTGACAACGGTTCTCTGTAATCTGGCTGTTAACGTCCGCTGGGCGCAGTTTCAACTGCGACAGCTTCGCAAACAGACAGGAGACGATGTCGGAAGGCTTAACTCCCCGACTCGAGCAGACGACCGCTTTTGGTATCGTCCGTGATCGCTTCCTCTTCTTCTTAAGTAAGGCCCGGTAGCCGTCTCATTAGTTCAGAAAGAAAAAGCAACGAGACAAATAGGGAGAGAGAGTGTGTGTAAAAGACGATGAATAGTTTGTGACAAAAAAAAAAGATGGCGAAAGGACGTGGATCTAGGAGACAGAGTCGTCTCAAGTCGACCGACGGGACAGACGGGGTTCTTAATTGCCGTTAGAGCACATTTCTCATCCGAACTTCTGGTAATTGGACGTGAACACCGGTGATAAATTGCTCGGGCCGTCTTTGATTTGGTGGCTCCTGAAGGCTGCGGAGCACCTTGGAATTAAGATTGGCAACCAGAAGAGAGGGCTGCTGGGATTTTTTTTTTTTTTTTTTTTTTTACCTGACTAACTTTAAGTTCCACTCATGTATTCTGAATAATTTAATGACACTTGCTTCTGCTAACACCTTATTGTGACCTGTATGACACACACACACAATACACAGTTCACACATTTCTGCTTTTGGTTCTTACAGGATTTGCAGTCAAATCGTACCGTTTGACATCTATCGGGCACAAAGCTTTTTTCATAAAAATGTCACGTTAATAGTATGCAACCCCGTATGTGGCAAAATGTAATAGTTTGTCAAAATCTCTTCCCGGTATAGTATGTCATAAAAACGTCAGTAATATCACACCCTGTCCGGAATAAGTTTTCACCATGGGACAAGTGCAGCTGAAAGGGTTTATTTTAAGAACTACTTTTATGTTTTTGTTTCGTTATCGGTGTAGTCGTACTTCACACACCGAGTTGTTACTCAAATGACTTAAATTGATGGCTCTATGTTGCCGTTGGAAAACAACCATACATGCAAATGAGGAGTTTGCCTTGTTAATGTTACCAATGGAATCGGTCTCTTTTCAATACCGACGTAATCAGTGTAAATATGTTTTCATAATCAGTTCTGTTTCATTCCATTGTGGCAGTACAACTAATATTGGCATTTTTTTTTTTCCCTGCAAAACTATTAACCTAAAAGTAAATTATGTTGTCCATAATGTGGATGACTAACTTTGTGCACGTCGTCCATGCATAAGGCCAAAAATACGATGTCAGTTCTGTGTCATAAAAGTGTGACATAAAAGAATAAACGACAAAACACTCCCCCACAAAAACATCTGCAAATGTCACTATCACACAGATATACATTGAAGACAAAAATAAAAATTTGTCTTCTTCTAAACTGTATTAGAATAATAAATTAACAAAAATTCAGGGGCAACAAAAAGCCGAGCTTTTAGCGAAAGACATTTGTCAGAATATTGTGTTTTACAGGTAACAAAACCTTTCATGTGGATAAGGAGTGCTCTTCTAATTCAGTACGAATCTTTTATTAAAACCGAGCATCCAAACTTAAAATTCTGGGTATAAAAATCACTCTCGGTCCAATCGACAACTATCAAATTCGAGGAAAATGTTCAACGTGTACCAATTTTGTATGAAAAAAAAAAAGAAAGAAAACAAAGTACTTTCAGTTTGCTTTATTTTTATTCAGCAGATTTTTAATAGAATGCAAAGGGTCCATCACGTGGAAACAAATTCAAACACGGTATCTGCTGTGGTGTACAGGGACAGAAAGAGAAAAGACTGCCGGAGACATGATCATTACCATTATTAGAATGTAAACTTTACAGGAGACATGATAAAATGCCACGCGAAGGCATCCATATTTTACTGGTCATAAAAGTGTGACGCGGAGAATAAACGACAAAACACTCCCCCACAAAAACATCTGCAAATGTCACCATCACACAGATATACATTGAAGACAAAAAATAAAAATCATCCTGTTTTTGTTTTTGTTTTTTTTTTGTCTGTGGCTCCACCTACAGCACTTTTCTTTTTTTTTCTTTTTTTTTCTAGAATAATGCAATTTACACCTTTCAACATATCCTCACATTTACAAGAAACTCATAAGGGAAGCATTTGTTTGCAAAAAAAAAAAAAAAATCAAAAATTGAGGGTTCTCCCCTCCCCACCCCCCTCCCCCCCCCACACCACCCAAAAAAAAAAAAGACATCCAGTGCTTTCCGTTAAAGAGAAAAGCAGGGATTGGGCTAGAGTAGAGTTATCAAGAGACCAAAGAACATGACTGGCTGAAACACGTACGTTAAGTATCGTCAATTAATACCATTCACACGGGACGTCCCGAGAAGGTGACGTCGCTAATAACACATATTGGCAATAGTGCAGGCTGCTTGAGCTGGCAGTGGCCGATTAGGAAAGGAGAGGATGAATAGAAATTCTTAATATTTATTATTTCAGCATGCTCTATTTGGAGCTACGGGAGGGAGGGGAGGAGGGGGGGGGGAGGGAGGGAGGGCGGGGTAGTGAGAGAGAGAGAAAAGGTACAAGCGGAATAAAAAGCCAGAGCGGAAGGGATGAAATGTCAAATTAAAAGGTAGAGTGAGAGTCAATGCTTGTCGTTTAGTTTCATCTTCTGTCCAAATGCATCACTCGCCGTCCACGTTGGTCTTTGGAATGGTGTTTTTATCGGGATGGTCGGTTTCGTTGTTGTCGCTTTTCTTTCTTTCTTTCTTTCTTTCTTTTAAAAAAAAAACAACCAAAAAAAAAAAAACAACCAAAACATCCTTTAACGGCGGTAACCAAACTCATCGGCGTCGTCGGCACGGAAGTCTCCGTAGCGCCAAATGTTGAGCTGATGGGGAGACAAGAGAAGAGAAGAGACGAGACGAGACGAGACGGGACGGGGTTTTTAAACGGTCCGGGATGAAACAAAAAAAATAACTGCAGAATGTGGTCACGGTTTTTTTTCTTGTTTTTTTTTCTCCTTGTTTCTCTGAATGGGACTTAAATAACCTCTCTAGCACACGTTACATGTTAAATGGTGGAGGGGGGGAGGGAGAGGGGGATGGAGTGTGGGGGGGGGGGGCACAATGACATGTTAAGAGAGAGCGAGATCACTGCTTTCGCAGCCCAGCGGCAAGGCGCCTGCATCATCATCATCATCATCATCATCATCATCATCATCATCATCATCGCCGTCGCCATTTAATGGGACTGTTTGTGCTCGCCCGTCCGGGAGGCCCACGGTGCCTTCAAGTACCGCCCACTCGGTTACTTAAGAAGAAATCAGGACGTGGCCTCCGCCAGACGGACGAAGCCGAGGAACTCGCTCTGTCAGACGTTTATTACTGCGCTATTATTTTCTTCGATAATGTCTTGCAGATCAAGGCGGGCCATATGCTATGTTTTAAAAAAAAAAAAAATTAATTGTTGAAATATCCAATAAAAAAAGACCATAACCGTCACGGTCTGTTCTTCGGTACGTCCTGAACTCTTTGTCGTGCCTGCGGCTGTTAAAGATGCAAGTCTCACACGTACGGTTGTATTTTGTATTAAAAAAATAAAAAAAATAAAAAAAATCCATTTAATTTAAAAAAAAAATAATAATAATAATAATAATTTCTGTGGCGCGGAGGAAAGAAGCCTGGATCAGGATTTCGGCGACGCAAATTCAGGTTTCCCTCGGGCCGGCCCGCCGCGTCGCCGAGCTCAAATGAAGCCATTTTCGGCGGGCTGTCGTGTCGAAGCCTTCGTGACCGGACTTCATCGTTAACGTGATATTCAGGTTTTTTTTGGGGGGGGGGGGATCCCCCACTGCACGCTCCCCCCCCCCCCTTTTCACAGTACGGACCTGCACCGACTGCGGGCAGCGATCCGTGCGGGACGACGGTGACTGCCAACGTAACGTGTGACATCTTGAGAACGGAGAAAAGCGGCAAAAGACAAGTGACGCTTTCTCTCTAATAGCCGATCAGGAAGAAGAAAAAAAAAGTAATTAAGTGTTGTAATGGATTCTTGTTTTGGCGCCGTTGCATTTCTCGCGGAGATGCAGTCGAACCAGAGTTATTGTGAGGAGGAGGAGGAGGAGGAGGAGGAGGAGGAGGAGGAGGAGGCAACAGACATACTGAGAAGAAGGCAAGACGATAAGACGGTGAAGCCAGAGTGAAGCGACTTACCCTGGCGCTCTTGGCGGACTCTTGACTGTTCAGGTACTCCGTCACCTGGGGCAGAAAAAGACACGAGTCATCAGCGCGTCGCGTCACCGCGTGGGAGTTTAAAAGATCGCGGCGAATCGGCGCCTCCTCTCGGCACCCCCCCCCCCCTCATCCCCCCCGGAGACGTTTCTTTTACACCCGCTTGCGTGCAAATTTCTCATTTCTTCGGCACAAAGTTCCCTTTTTTTTTTTTTTTTTGGAGTCGGGTTTGAACGGGACGGCGGCGGGACGGAGGAACGTCAGTCAGGGAAAGTCGAGCCTTTCCCGGAAAAGACTCGACTCGTTCTTCCCGGCGTCCGACATCGTTCGCCGGCAAAAGGGGGAAAAAAAAAAGAAGATTTTTTTTAAATTTTTTTGCCTATTATAAACCAGAACTGAGCGCGGGAGTTGAAATTCTAATTCAAGCTGTGCTTCCCCCATAAAAAGGTGACACGCTCTTCACCAATATGAAACATAAACACCCCCCCAATCCCCCCCCCCCCACCAGTCATAATCACCGGCATCACCCGCGGTGTGCAAACGTTAAATCGTCTCTCTCGTTCAATATAAAAAAAAGCTGCTGTTCGTCGAGCTCCGGACGTCCACTCAGGAACGGGCGCGCGGGGGGTTGGGGGGGGGGGCAACGTGCGGCGTCGAGCATATTGACTGCTTCTGCTGGAACAGCCATTTAGCTTCATTGAATGAACCCAGCGATGAGTCATAGGGCGGAGGGGGGGGGGGGAAGTTGGGGGGGGGTGGATGGCGGGGGGGGGGGGCAGAGGAAGACACGGAGCGACAGACGGCGTTAGTGGATGTGTGGACCTCGGGGAAAAATAAGGAAACGGTGAAGAAGAGTCGCTGTGCTCGTGTAATAGACTCAATGGTGCACCACGTTTCGTAGATGATCACAGCAGCAGATGAGCTTGGCTTTCACACACACGCACGAAAAATATTCCATTTGCACTTTCTTTTTTTTTCTCTCCAAACTCTGTAGAACTGAGAGTCGACATCCGAACGCAAAGTATCCCGTGAAAGATTCGGGAATTCAAGAGCGCTACGGCACAATACGCACGGATGACACGCTGCCGTGTTGAAATGATCCCGGTGAGCCTCTTTGTACTCCGGTCGGGAGGGTGCCGTTCCCGGCTCGCCCTCGTCTCTCGCTGTCCTCTTCACTTCGGCTCAGCGAACGCGACGGCCCAATCGCGGCGCAGCTGAACGCCGACGACGACGACCGACTTTGGGTGATTTTTTTTTTTTTAAAAGCTCCACGCGTCCCGTCCCGGGTCCTTCTTTCCCCGGCTCCTCTATTGGCTCCGGTAGGGAAACATAATGGCTCATTTGCGACACTAAACGGGAGCAAAAAAAACCTCATCTGGAGGGGGAAAGGAACGTCTCGGGGGGGGGGGGGGACAAGTGTGCCGTCAAAAAAAGAGGCGGGCGAAGGCAAAGGTCGGGTGGTGGCGGAGATGCTGCGGGGTTGTCCAAAAAAATATGTTAAAAAAAAATAAAAAAAAAAATAAGGAAGAAACTGAAAAAGACAATAAGCTTCGGAAGGAGGCCGTGAGACGGAGCCGAGTGACGGTGATGGGCAAGAAAATAAAATGGAGCGTTTGCGGGGGGCTTTGGGTGGCAGAAGGCAGCGGGGTGACGGTGAGCTCGTCTGGACGACCCGACGGAGCTCCCATATGCCAGACAGATGCCATTACGGTGAGCAGTGACCACGGCCGCCGGCAGCAAAGCAGGAGGCTGTTCAGCTGAGGAGGCTGCTGCCGCGCCTGCGTGTGTGTGTGTGTGTGTGTGTGTGTGTGTGTGTGTGTGTGTGTGTGTGTGTGTGTGTGTGCGCGTGCCTTTACAACTAAACAATCACCAGAAACTTTAACCGATACCAAAAGTCAATTTATTTCGATATAATTTCACGTCGACCTTTGATCCGACGCCGGAAAGACGCGGCGCGCGTTTCACCGCGTGCAGGTGACTTCCTGACGGGAGACTCGGTGTGAGTGCGATGCTTTCTGTAAGATGGACGACAGGTGGTGCGGGTCTGGTGGCTTGGCACCGGTCGCTGTGTCTGAGTGGCTGTGAATTTATGAGCCTGAGAGAGAGAGAGAGAGAGAGAGACACAGAAAGAGAGGGACGAGAGAGAGAGAGAGAGAGAGAGAGAGAGAGAGAGAGAGAGAGAGAGAGGCGGTGCTTTTCCCCGGCGCTGGCCGGCCCGCCGGGCCCAGGTGGTGTTCCGTAAGCGGGGTGTGAAAGTGATGGATCCAGAGCGAGAGCCTCCACGGCCCTTTTCTTGACAGGTTGTGCGCGTCTGGTGCGTAGGTGAAGCTGCCTCTTATTTTTGTTTTTATTTATTTATTTAATTTTATTTTTTCGCCGCACGTGAAGAAGTGAAAGCGGATTATGGACGTGGCCGCGCGTGAAGAGAAAGTGACGAATCAAAAGCTTCGGCGCCGGGTACGCTCTTCGCCATCATCGCCGCCGAACATGAGGTGTCGGGGGGGGGGGGGGGGGGGGGGGGGGGGGGTAAATTCGATCATTTACGTGGATGTAAAACTTAAAAGAAAAGCCCGCGGACGTTAAGTTTACGCAAAAGGATTTTATCTGAATTAAAAGAAATGCGTGAAGATTCTTTTTGGTTTTACTTGCTTAGACTCTTTTTTTTTGTTTTACTTTCTACCGCCTCGAGCATTTCCTGAGCGCCCGGCAGCGTCTTGCGGTGGTGCAAGAAGCCTTTCGTCTGTGAAGCTGCAGGAATTGCCGCGCCCTTTTTTTTGCGAGACATCAATTTTGCATCCGCGTGAATAAAGTCGGTTTAAACAACCTCCTCTTTTGTAAAAACAAAAACAACAACAACAACAACAAAAAACGGGTCCATTTCTCCCGAAAACAACGAACGCAACGAAAAACGATGAGCCTCGCGTGCACATCGTGTGTGCGAGCGTCATTGGCCCCCGCCCCCACACCACCCCCACCACCACCACCACCACCACCTCGCACATAAAACTAATGCATCATACCACACGACTCCAATATCCATTTTCTCTCCCCAGCAAGGTCACGCAACTCAAAAAATGTTAGTGTGTGTGTGTGTGTGTGTGTGTGTGTGTGTGTGTGTGTGTGTGTGTGTGTGTGTGTGTGTGTGTACATCTGTAGAAGATGGTATGGCGTTTGTGAAGTGGCGCGTGTCGGCCAGGACGTGTCGACGGGGCCCTCGGAGCGGTGGCGGCGGGGGGGCGAGCGTGCTCGGATCGCCAAGTATGTGGGCGGTCAATAACGGGGGGAGCAGGAAATGTCCATTACAAAGCCCCATCTCAAACTTGTAAATTAGGTATTGAGCCATTGGTGGGGAGCGGTCACGCTGCCGCACATCCGCGGAGCTCGGTGGGGGGGGGGGGTGTTTATTGTGCGGCCTGTGTTTCTTTTTTTTCTTTTTTTTTTGGGCGATGAGGAGGGAGGCTCCTGATGGGCTGCGACAGGCGGGTGTCGGAAAGCGAGGGCAGCGGGCCGAAAACCTGTCAATCGGTGGTCCGGGCGAGGCTGGAAGCCATTTACAGACGACACGGTGAAGAACTTTCAGGGTCGGGGCGGAGGCGATGGAAACCCGATCCGCCGTAACGGGATCCGCAGGGAGCCCCACCGACTCCCCTCCCGACGCGCAGACTTCCGAACGAGCGTTTTTTGTTGTTGTTGTTGTTGTTGTTGTTCGGGTTTAAAAACGGATCCTTTCTCGTTTTAGTTACAATTTAGCGTTTCGTCTTCTGGTGTTGTGTCCGTGTGGTTGTTTTTTTTTCCGCCCCCTTCCCCGCCCTACATTTAAAACACACACGAGGGACACCCGTGTGTCCTCTGCGCTTGGGGACGAGCCCGTAAGCGACAGCGGCAGCGCTACGCGAAAGCCTTTGTTTGCCCGCCGGGCCTCATTTTGTTCCAGTGAACTGAACTGCGCTGCCGCGAGGCCTTTCGTCGGTGTCCAAACCGAATGGCTTCACAGTACGGGAGCGGAGGACCGCGTCGCACCAGCTCCCTCGCCCAAACAGTGCAATTGTGCTTTGACAAATGGAGCAGGCCATCCCTGGAGTCGCCATCTTGTGTGTGTGTGTGTGCGTGTCTCCCTCCTGACTTGTATGGATTACCCAACATCCACCCGGAGCTCCATCTTCATCTAAAGTTTCAAACCCCAGAAACACAATTAATCTGTAATGCAACCGCCGCGCTGTTAAATACGCCCGCGGCGATAACGGCGAGCTTTAAGAAAACTACACTACCCATGAGGCAGTGTGTGTAAAAAGAGGTATACGTTTAAAAAAACAACAACAACAAAAAAAACAACAACAACAACAACAACCTTCGCATCTCCGGTGAGCCAGAAGGCAGTTTACTCTTCCGGCCCCTCAAAGCTTTTCACAAGTCTAAACGCTCGTACGTGAAAAGCGACGAACACGGCGATAACAGAAGATAAAAGAAAGGAAAAAAAAAAAAAAGAAAAAAAGAAAAAGTACAACTATATTTCCCAGGGGGCTCCTGGGTAATTAAAGATTCCAGCTCTCATCTGCAGCTTTCAGTCTGAGAAAGCCACCGCACAGCTGTTTTCCCCACAGTCTGCCTTCTGCTGACACGCGCACACACACACACACACACACACACACACACACACACACACACACACACACACACACACACACACACACACACACACACACACACACAGCACTAACATTTTAATAAAGATCTCAGGCATGTATTCCTAATCATTAGTTTAAGGTGTGTGCGACTACTACAGCTACATCTTTATCCTCACCGCAGGGAACGTATCGGAGACCAGGCCTAGGTCGATACCGCAGGCTCGGCTGTTTTGGGGGGGGGGGGGGGGTTGATAATAATTGCACCGGCAAAGGAGTGACGGACACTTCCGTGTTTGTAATGGACTCGTAATTAGCGAGCCGGAGGTTATCAGCTCGTAACGCCGACGAACTTCGGGGGTGTGTGTGTGTGTGTGTGTGTGTGTGTGTGTGTGTGTGTGTGTGACACCCGTCACTTCAAACGATGAGAGAGGCGTCGCCACGGACGCCGCCGCGCGGGATCACGGGGCAGCATTTTAAATCGCAGCTCGTGACGAGGCCACCTCCGGGTCTGATCTGAGCACCTTCCTCTCCACTTTTAATCCCCGGGGATTATTGCTCATCGTGATGTGGCACCGAAAGACAAATGTGCAAATTAGCACGCGCCACATCCAAACCAGCCCCCCCCCGCTGCTGTCTGGGTGACGTGTTTGAGCTCAGTTTGGACACAAATACTGAAAAGTTTAAAAAAAAACAAAAAAAGAACAGAGGGAGAAGAAGGTCTGGGAAAAAAAAAAGTCACAGTGACAAGTAGAGCAAAAAATGAGGCAGCGATGAGACGGAGAAACTAAGAGAAATTAAAAATTCAGGACTAAGTAAACAAGAAAGAAGCGATGAAGAGGAGAGCACTGGAGAGATGAGAGGTCACGGGAGGTGGAGAACCAAAAAAAAAAAAAAAAAAAACGAAGTGCTGTTGAAATGAGGATGGAAAAAAAAAAAATGGAGGAAATTAAGAGTGTGGACAATGAGTGCAGAAAGACATTAAGAGGAATGAAGGAGGAGAAAGAAAGTGTGCTAGCGAGTGTTTCCGTGCCAGATTGGCAAGTTGCCGTCCTAGGAGCGGGTAGTCGACGGTGCCAGGACAATTTAAGGACGGCTTAGTATATCTGCGGCGCCCGAGGTGGAAAACGCATGAAGTCAGTGTGAGAGAGTCTCAGGTCAGCGCGAGAGAGAGAGAGAGAGAGAGAGAGAGAGAGGAACTTTAAAAAAACAAACAACAAAAAACATACTGTTTGTACACAGAGAATAATCCAACAGGGAATTTGTCAAGCATCCGTGTCTTTTTGTTTACCAAAATAAAGTTGAACCGTTTATAACGGGCATGATAATTGTTGAAATTACAAAGCACTCTGCAAAACAAAAATAAATCGACGCGCACCCTCTTCACGCGTTTGCGGGATTTTTATAGCAAAGCGAAGAGTCAGCGATTTTCTTTACCTACTCCAGAACAGCAGTTGCCAACAGGGGGGGGGGGTGTAATCAGACCAAATGACACGGTCGACGCGGCTCTAAATCCGGCTGCCGAGGGCAGCCATTACCGAGCCGCCACTTTGCACGGCAGCCAGTTTGTTCCCGACAACCTACGGAGCGCGGCGGCCCCGCGCCTCGGGGACCGACGCCATAAAAAAAAAAAAAAACACCGCGCCCCTACGTGATCACGCGGTTGTTGTTTTTTTTTTTGTTACAGGTTGATCTCTTACGCAAACAAAAAACAACAAAAAAAAAGGTTCTCACGAGTAATGCGCGCAAATAGTTCCAAATACGCATGGGTGCTCCGATTCAGGCGCGGGCGTCGGCCTGGGTCGGGCCGTTTCCATACTGTAGGACAAAAATGCAGGTTTACAGTCTAATCCCGTGTTTTATCGCCCGAGCACGCCTCCGGGTCACTCTGTCACGCTCCCTTCGCTGAGAACCTTACGGCAATCAATAATTTGCCACAGTGTTTTCCACCCGCTTCGTCCGTTTCCTGCCTTCCCGTCGTTTATCCCACTTCCCTCAGATCGGACCGGCAGCTGGCGTACGGTCGTCTTATCACCTCCACATCCACAATGTTTATCCTTCCCGGTGACCACGCAGTGGAAACAACGGCTGTCCATATGGCGTGCGTAGCGAGCGTATACAAAAGTAGGACTTAAAGCGGAAAGGCACTTAACAAAAAAACAACAACAAAAAAAGAAGAAATAAAACCTTAAATGTATGAATACCCCCCCCCCCCTGCCTTCGCTCTCTTTGGACAATGCCACCCTCAAAGACTGGTGTTAACCTTCAGAGCACTTATGACCGACTATTAATGGTTGCTGAAGTGCCAGTGAACATTACAGCCCATCTGTTACGTAATGCTTTAGCACCAGGGTACAGATTACAATGACCATGTTCCAATCCCAAGCAATGGATAATGAATAAAAGGACAGAGACAAAAAAAAAAAAGGAACAGATAGGAAGGACAAAAGTCTCTTTTACGGGGAGGCTGATAGTCCGGATGAGCGAAAAGACAGAAAGGAGAAGTGAAAGAGCTGAGGGCGCAGAGTAAGGAGGCTTGGATACGACACTATCAAAAGCTTGGGGGGAACTTTCTGTAAAAGAGAGGAAGAATGAGGGCGCTGATCCAGAGGTCAACAAAAGGTTGTATCTTAGAACATTTTTTTTTTTGGCTCCGCTGTCACTGAAAGATAACGTTCGCTGTTGTCGCAGCAGCAGCAGCAGGTGCAGTGGTGCTCGTGAATCTCCGAGCCTGAACGCACCTCGCACACAAATGACTTCAGGCCGAAACGGGCCAATGGGAAAACTTTTGGGAAAACACAACGCAGATAAAGATCCTGAGGGTAAAATAGAAAATGTTCCAGTTGTGTTTTTCTGTAGTCGTTTATGATTATTAAACTGTGTTGACAATAAACTAAAATATTCTGCCTTTATTTTTTTTCGCAAGAGTCAAAGGTGTTTCATAACCACATTTGAGGAATCATTGCAAAAAGTGTGTTTAATGAGTATATACATCTATATATTGCTATATATAGACAATATCGGTTGACACATAAAAATCCGGATATTTTCACTCCCTTGGTATTGTCCCCAAAATCAAGTATCGGTTGGTCTTTTGATTTGCGAGAAGAACATTTGCGCTGTGCATGTTGACGTTGCAACTAATTCTTATTTTCATTATCAATTTATTTTCCATCTAAATGTTTTCAATAAGCCGATTCATTTTTCAATTTGTCAAAAATGTCAAAATATGAAAGAAAATGCCCATCCGAGTCAAAATGGATATTTTTTTTCCCTCCCAAATTAATTGCTGCTATTCGATGACTCAGCAAATTGATGATCGTAAGATGATAACTGACTCACCCTTTCAGCAGTAGTGTATTTAATAAAGCCTTTAAGACCAGAAAAACAACAGTTGTAGAAATGTCACTAAATGAAAAACAAGTCGCATTAGATCCTTAGCAAACTTCAAGCTGTGCAATTCAGATTGTGAATACAGCCGAAGTGCAGTCTATCATACGAGCCCCAAGACGCTGTAAATCAGAAGCACATTTACTCCATTTAAAGGTCTGAAAGGTAGTTTAATCACACTTGAGCTTGTTTTTGTTTTACCGAGCAGGGAACGTGGAAGATCTCAGTGATGGCTTTGAGCGTGGAAGCGGGCTTGATGGGTGGAATTATCAACAAGAAATGCTGTGGAGCTTTACTTTAACACACACACACACACACACACACACACTCGTAAGCACCGCTGCCTGTTAAGCTTTCCGCAGATCAAAATGTTCACGTGAAGCTGGCGAGGAAGAGGCGAGGAATCCGTGTGGAGACACAGCTGCTGCATACAAAAGAGGAACCGTTTGATCCGGTGGAACCTAAATCTGTGCTAATAATAAGCCTTATTAGTCGAATGGCCGGAAGGTTTTAATCACTGTCCGTTGTCTGTGGGGTCCATTAGCCAGAGACGGCATTGTGGTCGCCGGCCACTCTTTGGAGGTCAGAGGTCAAAACGCTCTGACAATGATGCATCGAGCTTTACTGACTGACCGTGAGGTGCGAAGTGAGCTGGTTAAATACGCTCCGCGAGGGAGTGAATAAATTGTTTGAAATATTGAATTGACGAGTTTGTTCTTACAACTGGCCGCTAATTTAGACACATATGCACCGTGATTGTGTTCATGAACAATTACACTGGTGGACATCTTTCTCTCCACAATTGTTTGTGCGCTTCAATTTTTTTTTTTTTTTTTTTAAACAAACGAGAGCGAACGATATCGAGGTTGAGCGGAAGCAGTAATTGCAGCGGTTATAAATATCCTCCATTTTTCTTTATCTTTCATGTGCAGAGTGGCTTTCAGTCTGCTGAGTGAATTAGCATAATGAGAAGTAAGTAAATGAGCGCCGCTTCATGGTTTGACAACATGGCCACCATCTGGGGGTAAATTGCAGAGGTGTTCAAATGTATATTGTGTGGCTATGTTTTGACAAGACGGGACGTGAGGTATTAAGTCTTTTGTGGCCACATTACAGGACCTACAGGCTAGTTTTTTTTTTTTTTATGGATTAAAAACAAAATCTATACATGACAAAGTGAGAGGGAAACGAGTGGGCAGATGCATGCTAGCATGGAAATGTGGTAATTACCGGACAGCTGGAGAGCAATAGAGTGAAAGATAGACGTTTTAACATTAAATAATACACAGGGGTGCCGTTTGCCAATAACAATGGTAAATGTGTATTTAAAATTAAGTAGCACCTTTCACCATTGGATCAACAGGCTTATACCAATGTCTGTTTAGAACAGATGACAGCACAAGTATTAATCCACACTGTATGTTTTACCCGTGCTGAAATAGAAAGAGGAAAATAAGTTATATTCTAAAAGAAGGATAATCTGGTCTCGTGTTCAGCAAAGACACAAGTCAGAGTGGAGCCGGGACATTTAAAAAAAAAAAAAAAAAGACCAAAAGCGACAGCATGGCTCTCAAACGGACTCGTCTGTTCAGGCAGGCAGCCCCCTTGCCTTTAATCCATCTGAAAGTGCAACAGCAATTCACATCTCAGCCCAAATACAAAGAACACATTACAACGAGTCGGTCGTTGCTTTTGCAGGTATGGAGCCGCGCCAAACAGAAAGTCGAATTTGCTTTGTACCACAGCCATATAATTAACCACAACTGCCCGGTCTGCAGGCCTGGTGGGAGCAGAGACGGGTGGACAGAGAATGTGACTGGTTGCCTAAATATAAAAATAGCCGGTCCAGTGAGGGGGGGGCGGCACAAGAAGTATCTGCGTCAGCCCGAAAGTTAAGAAGATATGGGATTGCTTAATCTAACAACGCCCCCATCACCACACACACACACACACACACTCCTTACCATCTTCTGCAGGTGCTTCTCCTTGCGGACGTCCACCATGACCCAGCCCTCTTTGACCAAGCCGAGGCCCACGTCGTCCTTGGTGTCCCCGAACTGTATTGTGACGAGCGGGCAGGTGGGGCCCGAGTACTCCACGTTCAACAGGCACTGGCTGTTGTGAATGTCCCGCACCACGCAGTCCACCACGTCCGCACGGGTGTCCTCCTGAAGGAGCGAGGGGAAGGGAAAGTGGTACAAGATGGAGGAAATGAGGCGGGAAGAGATGGTGGCATCAAAGTGTGTGTGTGGGGAGGGGGGGAATGGAGATTGAGGAGATAACGGAAGGAGAGGGAGAGAAATAGAAAAAGAAAAAGAAAAAGGTGAAAGGGATAATTAGCATGTTGTCACTGATGGCTCTCACACACACAGAGAGAGAGAGAGAGAGAGAGAGACAAACGGGCACAACAGACAACGCAGAGACAGAGACACTGGAGACGTCCATGAACCTCACTGTGCTTTGATTGGAAGCAAAAATACAGAACAGCCATGCAAACCATTTATCATTTCATCACAGTTAAATGCTCACTCACACTCTCATCAGTCAGTTGTGCAGTACAACAATTATCAACTGAACCAGTTCAAGAGATATTAGTTCTGCTGAACCAAGTCAGACCATTGACTTCCATCCAACCTCCTCCTCCTCATCCTGTGGCTGCCGACTATTTCCTTTTCATCCGTCAGTTAGCTACCTCTCCCTCTTCTTCTGTCTAACCTTATTGAATGTGAAAGGCCAGTATTTGATTGAACATATGGCGGAGAAGGAGGTGGAACAGCTGCAATGCAATCCTGACCTCGTGTCCTCCAGCAGTCGGGGTGAAAACAAGAAAAAAAAAATAAACAAGCGAGCTGCATCTTCAAAAGGCAAGAAGCCATTTAAATACCAAAAAAAAAAAAAAAAAAAAAAAAAAAAATCAGTCCCTGGCCATCATCCATCCCTTTCCCTAACACCATACATCTCTTCGCTTCCCTTCTTTCTCGCCCTGGTATTGTCTCCATGGCAACCTCCTCCGAGCTAGCCGCCCTTGGGTAGGTGCGTGTCTGGTGTACGTGTGCGCGAGCGAGTGTGGGTAGGGAAGCTTGTTCAAAGCACAAAACTGAGGGCCTTTTTTTTTTGTCCCCGCTCTCCCCCTGGTCAACTTGTCACAGGCGCTGCAGGGAAGCTCAGGGCAAGAGAGGGAGGCAGGGAGGGCTGTGACGGAGGAGGGGAGGGGGACGGAAAGACGGACAGCGAACACACAAGGAGAGAGAAAACACAGGAAGAAGAAAGCACTGACACTTGTGAAGAGACAATGTAAAATGAATGAGAGCCTCTCGGCGACCCGTTCTTATCCACCCTGTATGGAGAGCAGACCGTTTTAAAGCACTTTGAATGTTCGCTCAAAGTGTTTGCATTTGCACTTTGGGTTCTGTACTGATGTCGAAGCACCTTGCTTTAAGCAAAATTTCAGTATTTTTAAACCATTTTTCATTTCACAATGGAAGCCAAAATTCCCTGATGCACCAAGGTTACATTTTGTCTCGACATAAAGCAAACTTTTTCCTTGTGGATAATCGAACATGTTATTGTGAAAGGGACAGGGTGGTTGTGTTGTCTCGGAACATATTCATCAGACTTGTCTGGTGACATTTACTTTGCAATTTTATCTAGGAAAAAAAAAAAAAAAGAAGCAATCTCTTGCTGCCTGCAGATTTTACGGTACAGGCTTTCAATGGTCATGAAACCACTGGTATCAGAGTGTCTATTTCAGCCGGGCCTTTTCAGTCTGGCATTTTCTTTAAAGAATTTGTTTTTTCATGTGCACACTTTACTGTTTAATTAAACAGTTTAATTAGCAGAACAGGCAGACTAAAGAAAAGGCAGGATGTGGTGAATGCAGGCAGCTGTAGGTTCATGACATTCATCATGAAACTGGATTAAATGCTGCTACAACTGTTGGAGCAGTTGTTGCTGCAGTGAGATTTGATAACGTACCCCGTGTGTCCTTTGCCAAGTTACAAGAACGCCTTTTTACGTTCGAGTGTCTTTTCCTTTAAAACAGCAGAACAGCGAGTGTGATGGGATCATGACATTTTTTAAAGATATTGTAACTTTATGGAATATTCTATTAAATGGCACCGGGAGGCAGTAAAATGATTTTGAATTTTGAAAAGAACTTTTTAGGAGCGACTATGAAGCCATAATATGACTTGTGAAGACAAGACACCTCGTGGAGGGCATCAAGTGGCACGTTGCAAGACAAAGGCGGCAACGTTTTCTGTGTGCAGCAGCAGAAGTGCATTGCAAGTGGGCCAGTGTGCTGTCAGTGTGAGTGACCTTGTAAAAAGCTTCAGGAAAAAAAACAAAAACAAAAAAACAGACTGCAAACATGTGAATGGGAAATAAAGAGAAAGTGTAAAGAACAGGTGCAGAGTGACAGGGAGGGTAAACGGGACAGGTGGAAAGTGCGTGTCCGCTTCCAACACGTGAATAATTGTGTGTTTGTGTGTGTATTTGTTTCCCCGGCGGTGGGGGGCTGGAATATGTAGGTTATGCCTGCGTCCCCTGGGCTAACAGATGGGCCACTTCATCACCCGACTCATGAGATTACCTGGTAATGTTTTACCTCATTGATACTTCCATCATACATTTTTAAGTTATATTTTCAAACACAACACAACATTAAATAAGCAACAACTATCAGAATGACCATATTAAAAACTCTTTTACATTCAGTACGCTGTCGTGCTGCAACTAGTAACATGACAGCTGGTTGCCGGTCGTCATTGTGACGCAGGACGCTTTGTCTGGCACAAAAAAAAAAAAAAAAAAAAAAAATGGAGCACCTATGGTTTACACCGCTACACGTAAAGCCCGATAAATGAACTAATAAATACTTGACACCCTCTAAATGGACCATAACAAAGAATCCACACCTCTTTGAAACCATTTCAAAAAGGGTCTGAACACCACCAAGGCAGGATTTATTGAAAGACTGTTGCATTAGAAAGCATTCACTTCAAATAGATGCACAAAATAGCAGCAAGTTAAACAAGTCACATCTATTGTGAGTACTATTGTGCATACTGTATATTAAAACCACACACACACACACACACACACACACACACACACAGAGGGAGAGCGAGAGACAAACAGGTGCTACAAGTGGCCACCAGAGGTTGAGTAAACACATGCGGATGTAAACAAGAAGATGCAGAAAAACACAGAAAATGCTGCTCTGCTGCCAGATGGACAACAATGGACACACACACACACACACACACACACACACACACACACACACACACACACACACACACACACACACACACACACACACACACACACACACACACACACACACACACACACACACACACACACACACACACAGGGATGGTTTTTATCTAGATGTGTGAGAGTCCAGCCTTGTTTAAGAAATGAAGTATACTTTTCCAAGTTGTTCATAAAACAACATATCAGCTGGTAAGTCAATTGTTCTCAAATTTTTCTGCAACAAAGTAAATCAATGAATTTGTCAATGTTCTGTTGGTGTGTGTGTGTGTGTGTGTGTGTGTGTGTGTGTGTGTGTGTGTGTGTGTGTGTGTGTGTGTGTGTGTGTGTGTATGTGCAGCATACAATATGTACGAGCATAATTTTCACCAACACTTGTCTGGAATGAAAACCGGACCCTGTCTGTCAGTTACAGACTCATCACCCGGCGTGATAAGTGAAACTCAAACAGTTTTCATGCCAGGAAAGTCAACTTTGAAAAGCTGGCAGAAAATGAGTGAAGGAGCTGATATCTCAAAGTTAATTTTCAAGCTTTGAGCTGCGACACACATCTGCTCGCTGCGTGTGCTCGTCCGCGCACTTACGTCCTGTGGGACATGGATGTAGGCGAAGGCATACTCGGTGGCCTGTGCTGGCAGGGTCCTGGTGCTGAAGGCAGGAGGTATGGCAGCCAGGCGGGTGGACGACACAACTTCTCTCTGGAGGAGGATGAAAGAGGGACAAAAATAAGACCCGATATAGAAAAAGGTTTTAAGATGTTTTCTGTTGTTGATCATATGGAGACAAAGGTTTGTTTTTTGTTTTTGTATTATTAATACTTCGTGCAAATACTGTGAAGTAAGTTGCAGTTCAGTATTTTTGGAAATTCAGTTACATTACAGATGCGTAAAAACAGAAACCGGTAAGAAGGTTGTTGACAGCTTGTAATCACTGTTCATTTGGAGAGTTTTTGGCATTACGGCGTGCATCTCTCGAATAAAATGCTTCTGCAAATGACGGACGGCCTTAAACAAAGCGCAACTCGTCCTCAGGCTGATAACCACCCTGAAACTCGTAATGTATTTCTAGTTCTCTTTAATTCTTCATCAATTCTGCATTCTGCGTGCCACTTTAACCATCATAGTTTACAATTGTGAAAAGAAGGACGGAGGCCATTTTGTAGCTTAACAGCTGCATGTATGTCACTTTATAATCATTTTTACAGCTGTTTCGACACCAGTACTGAGGCCCCTTGCATGTAGCTCAATTATCTCGAGCTTAGCTAGACGTTAACGAGTAAAGACGACAACAGATGTCCAATTTACAGTTGACTCGTCAGATTCAAAAAGAAAAAAAAAAAGTCACAAGTGCTTAAAGATATTGATCGTTTTAATCAAAGAGTTCCAACTTGTTTTAAAACAGCAGGACAGACAATAACTCTGGTTTAGGAATCACATTGTATGAATTCATTACCTGCAGTTACAGCTTGTGTCGTGGCCATATAGTAATCTACAGTGCTATACGGCAGTCTGCCTACAGTGCTGTAATTTGATTTGATTCCCAAGTTAAAAAAAAAAAAAAAAAAAAAAAACTACATTTAGAAGAACTGTGTGCTGCATTTCAATGTTATGAAGCAATAAAGCTGACACATCCTGACGGGTAAAAGCCCATGTGAGCAATGGCCAATCACTGATCGCCATAAGGCTACACAGTGATGGAAAGTCAGACAAATGCAGCTGTTAGAAGTGGGGAGTTAATTTAATGACCCCCATATCCGAGGTTAATGTGTTCATTGGCCTGTACAGTCTAGACAAGAGAATACCTTGAACATTTATGATGGGCAAAATGTTGAGATTTATTGACGCCATGTTAGACTTTGACAGCACTGTAAATGTGAGCTTTAAAAATGGAATGACAAAAGTGCTCTGCTGTGATTGCTAATGATCACATAATAATTCCGGTAGTGGCCTGTACCTAAGAGAGGTGGCGCCACTGTCAGCTAATAGCTCGTGACACAGAGGCACGAAATCAAGGCAACACTGACTCAACCTGAAATGATGCAAAACTACAAAATATGAGGCAGATATCAGCGAGATTTTTTTTTCTTCCCTTCTTTTTTTTTTTTGTGTGTGCCAGGTCGACCTCGGAGAATCACACTTTCAGCAACATGCCAGTATGCATCGCATCTGCCAGCCAAACCTCGATCTGTCCCCCACTCTGAGGTCAGTCACACACTGCGCTGCTCCGCTGCATCACGAGAAATCTCCTGAACGGTGGGATATGTGTGTATGCGTGTGTGTACGTGTGTGTGTGTGTGTGTGTGTGGCTGCATGAGCCACTTGGTGATGCAAGCCTGTGTGAGCATGTGGGCAGAGGCCCAATAACACACTCACAAGGATGTAGTGCCTACGTCATGACAGAGTAAAAATAAAATAATAATAATAATAAAAAATGAAAAAAATAAAAAATAATGTAACAACACATCTCGAGAGAGGGGAGCTCTGTTTTTGTCATTCTTATGAGAGGAATACAAATAATCCACTCACTTGAAGTATTTGCTTCAGTCATAACCATAAAAGGAAAACAAACAAGGGGGCATTGTATTTGTCCAAAAAGAAAACAAAACAACTCCAGCTGAAAGCACACTGAAGGCTTCTTTGAACATAGAAATAAGCAAACAGCTGGTGACTGAGGAGACGCAAGAAGAGAAATCCCCCCTCCCCCTTCGGATGCTCGGCCGCTTCCGGCTGTGGGTTCGGCCTCAGCAAAACTTTACTAATGTCACCATGTTTTAATGATGATGCTGCAACTTTCGCACTCTTTTACACCTCCCACAAACACTTAATCACACGTACGCACACAAATTCGCGGTGACAAAGTTACTCACATTGCCGTAATCAATGTAGAAGACGTGAACCTTTGCCGGTGACTCAACTTTCTCCACTCTGGCTCTGTACCTGCAGCAGTAGAAGCATAATTGAGAGAGAGACGGAGACAAAAGGGGGAGAGAGGGGGAGAGAGAGAGAGAGAGAGAGAGAGAGAGAAAACAGAGCGCAGGAAAAACAGAGATGAAGACAGAGGGCACAAGAGGAAAAGGAGATGAGTAAATGATTCTGTGCTTATTTCCCTGGGGAGAAGGTGTTGGAGGATCTGTCTGTTGTGATCGGGGGAGAGGACGAGCAGGCCGGGGGAGTGAAGGGAGGGCAGAGAGAGAGAGAGAGAGAGAGAGAGAGGGGATCTATCAGGACATGGCAGGGCTGTGAAAATTCCACAGAGGCCTCCCTGCAATAAAAGTCAGAAATTTAAACCTATTTTTGCTTTGTAGCAAATAACTTTAGTGCATTAAGCGCTAATCACAGAACCCAGCAGTTTCACTTTCTGCATTTCAATGGAAATAAATGTGATGTTACAAGGACGTACCAATCAGTGACAAATTAAAGGAAAAAAAAATAAAATAAAAATAGAATAAAGTGCCCGAGTAATGGCCCGATCCTTCTTGGGAATTCATACAGAAGCTAACTGCTGACAAGAGCAAGGATGAGAAAGAGCGAGAGACCGAGTGTGAGTGACTGATGAAGAGGCGGTTTCTTTCTTTTTCTATTCACTTTGACTCTGTGGCGTTCTGAGAGGCCTTGAAAGGCGACGGATTACTAATTAGCCCCCGAATGAAACGATTCGACATTCCACATGCATCACAGAGTACCAAAATATGGACACAGAACAATGCAAACATGAATGTAATTAGCTTTCTGAATAATATGGGTTGGTAAAAAAAAAAAAAAAAAAAAGAAAGGAATAAAAGACCAAAATCGTAGACATTTGCCACCTGGAGCAGAATTATTGTTTTACTCACTGACTTTTCTCTTTTTTTTTTTTTTTTTTTATAACAAACAATAGGTTTACAGCAGATGGCCTGTTTAAAATGCTCACAGACTTATTTTGGTGGCTTGAGCAGGAAACGTACTTTTATTTTTGCCCTCAAAAAGCAGGATAAGAAGAATGAAGGAAGGAAGGAAGAATGAAAGGACAGCACCTGTGTCGGGTGAACATTTGGTTTTTAATCAGTTTCGTGAGCTTTTTTTTTTTTTTTTCCCCCCTCTCTCCGTCACCTTCTTGACAGACTCTCTCTCCCTCCCTCGATCACTGTGACTTCTATCTGTCCCTGTGACCATCTGTAAACTTCCAACATCCAGTGAGGACACTACATGAGGAGGTGTGTATGTGTGTTACTGTCAAGCAACTGCTGATTCTAAAGGGCCAGAGAGAAGTGGCAGCGAGCTAATTACACCCTGTGGGTGTCTGCAGTCAACGCATCACAGGCTTAAATAGAGACAAGGTACAAATGAAATGTCAGCTACCCCTGAGAAGAAGAAGAAAAAAAAAAACAACTAACTACAAGCACGTATGTGCATCACCACGTTATATGAAATGTCCTAGTAGTTGTAGCGGATATTATCCAGTACTAATAAAGCACAAGCTATCAGGTAAGAGTACCAATATGTGGCCTTCATTAGTGTATAAAACAATATGAAGCACCAGAGATTGTAGAACAATCCTAATATTGAGTCGGTGACCCATCGTAGATAAGTAACCGTATCATGACACTGATGAATAAACCACTTTTAATGTGGATCAATCGGATGTGGCTGACACCCCATCCTCTTCATGGGGGTCAGTATCAGTGTCAATACAGATCGGGTGATTCAAAACATCTCCGTCTGCTCTGAGCTGTTAGGGTTTCAAAATGGTCATTTAGAGACCAACGGTGTTGCTAGTGTGCTGAAGCCAATGTGAGGCTGTCGAATACAAGAAGTGAAAGGAACTCTCACCATTCACCGTCGGCAAACTTGGCTATGCAGTAGTCCCCTCGGCGCGCGACGTGCGATCCTTCCACAGGCGGCTGCGCAGCGATCTCTGCTCTCATGGTCTCCATCAGACTCTCCAACTGGCCTCCTGATGGGAACACGCAAGAACTCAGTTGACAAATCGAGTGTGATTTGTTTTTGTTCTTTTCTTCAAATTGCATTTCCTTACATCACTGTAGCCCATTTTACTTTGACACTGACGTCTTTGCTGCGTTTCCTCCATTTTACCTCAAAATAAAATGAGTTTCCGCTCTCCTCGGAGAAGTTGTTGCAAATATTCAACTTTGATGTGTAAAATGGATCTAAAAATCCCATTTAATTCTCTACAGAGTTTGTCTCTCCACAGGTGCAAGCTTCTTTGCTCTCATTTGCATGTTGGCTGTATGTGATTGACAGAGGTGGCAGAATCAGAAAAGGAACACACTTGTATCTTGCCCCATGCAGAGCAACTCAATAAGCATATGAATATCAATGAAAGACAGTCTGACGCAACTTTGCAAAGCACGCTTGTGCTTCTTGCATGCAGACACTGACTGCGAATTTGCCCGAGGGTTGTTTATGCTGCCTGTAAACGAACGATGGTGCTACTCCTAATAATTGTTCTGCCTCGTGTTATGAGTTAATTAATTACTTTGTTGCCTGCGGCAGTGTAATAAGACCCGTAGTTAAAAGTTAAATTGAATCCCTGCCTTGATTCAAATGGACAAAAACAATACAAACCCATCTTAGTGGAACAAAAAAAAAAACTTATAAAAAACGTATAAAAAGGTTAAAAGCCATGTTAATCCCTTTCGAGACTGAAACCAAAAATGATCAGCGGTTTTTGTAGCTGTTAGCCAATTGCTGGTTTGATCCCGGGGAGAAACGGACCTAAAGAGTAAAGCGAGTCGCCTCTCCCAACGGGCCTTTGTGCCCTATCAAGCCATTACATCATGCGCGGCAAACCTATTATGGAGGATTGAAGGCGAGAACGCGGCTGTCGATACGGTGGGAGTTAAGAGAAATCAGATCGTGAGCCATCGCTTCATGGATCCAATGACTGCAGTTAAGTGGCAGCCTTATTTGCACCCATCAGTAGCAATTGGGGAGCTGATTGTGAACACCACCAAGTATGTGAATCTTCGAGAGAGAGAGAGAGAGAGACACTTTCCTGGTGTTTGTGTACTATGTGGAGTATTTGTTTGCGTGTCGAGGAGTATGTTTACGCACACGCGTCTATTAGTGTTCCAAGTGGCTGCGTGTTTGTGTGTGCAGCCGCATGAAGTGTGTTGAAGCAATTGCAGCAGCTAGTTTAGTAAAGTGGCCCATATGAAATTCTATGGTGGTATTTTTAGAGGCCATTTTCACTAATAAACCACCTGGAGGGGTGTGGGGGAGTGCGAGGGGAGGGGAGGGGAGGGCGAGAGTTGTGGGAAGGGGGGCCAGAATCATGGGTAATGGGGCATCTTCAACCAAATGAATTCACAAAATAGAAAAGCAAACTGAGGCCAAACCAAAATCGAATTACATATTCAGTGATGTGAAAATATATGAGGCAATAAAAGGTAAAGTAAGGATGCTCTCAAAAAAATAAAGCCATGAATATTTTCTTATAAATTAATTTCATACAATGCGCAGTAAACGGGGGAAAAAAAAAAACAAAACGTATTTGGTGTGATAGTGTTGTATATATTTAAATACATACAGTTTTATAACAGCAGTTACACTAATATGGATTTGCTGTACTTCTGCATTAACTGCATATTTAAACCTCAAGAAGAAAAGACATTTTTAAGCCTCAAAGCTTGATTTCTTCTGGACAAATGCTGCTACTTGACCATGCGCTTAAGTGACACTGGTCAGAAATGCTTTTCACGCAGGGATGAGGGACATACAAATGATCTTAAAGTTGTAGTGATGCATCCAAATCGGCCAGTAAAAAAGGAAATAACACGGACACTTTTAAAAAATGCGTATGCTGGTAAAAGAGTTATTCTCCGCGTTATACGAGGTTATAGACATTAATACAGTGGAATAAAAATGTATATCCAACTCGGTTCTTACACCTTGTTCCTTTGTAGTTGTTACAAATAAAAAAGTAAACAAACTGGCACAAAGCTGGTGTCAAAAATGGTACAATTCAAATATGTACACAGGGTTAAAAAAAACAAAAAACAAACACTGTGTTCTATCTCCTCACATATCTTCAATCCAGTCAAAACAAAAACAAAACAACATTCAATCTGCTGTTTGATTTGTCGGTAATGCACATACAGCATGCCAGCCTTAAGTAAAAAACAAGACAGAGAAGAAACCTCATTCTCTTAGGATGTAAACTCAGGTTTCACTGGAACCACTTTTTTGCAGCGACATGTTATCTCCCACTAACCTGCTTTTTTTTTTTTTTTCTTTTCCCGTGTGTGTGCAAAATTTGTAATTCCTGCTTACTATGCATGTTACTATCAAACCAACAGCTTGGAGGCAGGCACTGTGCACACCTTTATACTTCTGTACTGCTGCTGTGAGTTGTCATTAACACCTAATATTATTTATGCTTGTGGAGAACAAGAAAATATAAATAATGATGGTATTTTCCCACGGTTATCTGTGCTGAGACAGGCAGGCAGCTGCCAACCAACAGCAGACAGGAAACCTTCATTTGCATGATGTCAGACTTGGGAGGAAAAAAAAAAAACAACAACAACAAAAAAAACCACCAAAGGAAAAGGATAAAAAAAAAGGGGGATTAAAGAGTGTGAAGGAAAAGCTGGGAGCTCAGTTTGATTGGGAGGGGTCAGGGGTAGGGGTGTCCAAACAGCTCATTGGCCACCCACTGCTACACCGATTGCTGATGAGTGCAGTGAGGGGAAGAGAAGCATTACTGCACACAGGAGCACACACAGGCACACACACACACACACACACACACACACACACACACACACACACACACACACACACACACACACATGGACACACACAGACCAAACAGACGCGTCCTCAGCGTTTTGTAGAGAAAGCAGTTTTTAGAAAACATGTCAGATGAATTGCCTCCCGAGCACCTTGCCTCAAACACACACACACACACACACACACACACACACACACACACACACACACACACACACACACACACACACACACACACACACACACACACACAGGGGGTGTGGTTGCATCATTATACTCCAGCTTTTTGCCGCTGTGGCTCAGTGCAGAATTTGTAGAATGGCAGCGAACTACGGCCGTCACAGTCAGCCACCTCCTTGATTTATTAATCTAATTAAAAAAAAGTTAGTGTGTGCCCTCCTTCTTGGTCTGTATGTGTGTGCATTTAATTGAAAAGGCTTTATTCATATGAATGGTATTTACAATATTGATGATAGGATTGTTCACACGGTGAGAAGGTTCCTTGTTTGCTGATGGTCAGTCGATATGAACGTCAAATCTCTGCTTGGTACAAGTCTGCACTTTACAGGATTCACGGCTTGAGGAGGAGTGTCTTTATACAGACTGGGTAAAGAACTGTTGATCTGACATGTGCAATCCCAAAAGTATATCTACAATATGGTGCTGATGGGCTTTTTACAGCCTGTCACCTTCATTTTCTCTGCTGTTTGGTGCGGCATCTGTTCAGAGTCACTTGTTTTTTTCCCTGATATCTCAGGAAAAGGAACTTGGACTTTTCTATGCTGTTTCACAGGTTTACTTTGTGCATGGTAGATTGATACACGGGGTTGTGCAGTCAAAGGACACGTTATGAATCATCATGTGAATTCCTGTCACACTTTAACAAAAGATCCATATCAAAGTCTGACTGATGGGAATTCTTGTTCAATATTTTCCTAGAAAAACTGATGCTGTCTTTTTGTAATTTGGTTATATACATATTTTTTTCTCTTCACTTTCAGCTCCTTAAACTTGCCACATTGACAGCTCCAGTCCAGACTAGACTCGGGCAGCCTCCTGATGGAAGAGTAAACTGACCCCTTTAATTCATACACCTGTCTTCCCTGTTTGCCTCTGAGCATTTCATAACATGCATTTCCACATCCCCACACTCCAAAGTGTGTTTGATTTAGTATGCAGAGTGCAACTTGTGTATTAGTATTACTCTGCGTTGGGATTTAAAGGTCTAATTAGCTGTGCGGGGCCCTCTTGGATCTTGGATTATCAGAAACGCTTTATCTAAATGTCCGGGTTTAAGTCCCGGATTGTCCGGAGAGAATCTTTCACGGGGTGTCAAAATGCACATCACACAACACAAAGAAATAAATAGAAAAAGAAAAACCAGGTGCGTGCAAGGAATTGCACATACATAGCGACGATTAAGACTGTACACCGACTGCAATCAGAGTGGAAGGAAACTAAAATAAACTTTACATGCTGCAGGTGAGCACGGAGACAAACAAATCGGCCATCTGGCGCGAATAGAGCGAACCCTTACGCAAGTGAAGTGCAGCATCCCAGTGAAATTGGGAGTGAATAGGAACAGTAACACGAGGAAGGAGGTACGGCGAGGACACACTGCATTACAGAGGCATATTTCTATTTAATGTTGGCATAAAGACAAATAGATATCTGCATGCAGAAGGGGTAAACCATGTTGAGCGTGAGTGCTCATTTTGTGTTGAAGGCAGAGCCAAAGCGATGATCCAAAAAGCAGCCAAACCACTGACTGTGTCTGATGCCGGCCAATTTCTTTCCGTCTTCATCTCTTTATTCCTCTGATTTTTTTTTTTTCTTCCTCTCCCTCATTTTGTAATTTGTTTATACACCATTATGGCTGCAGCTGTTTGTAAATCATATATAATTACATTTTGAATGCCCAGCGCAGCACGAGGGAGCGATTAGGCTTTAAAACAAGAAAACAATAGAGAAGGTAAGGGGGGCATGGGGGGGAGAGGAGAGAGAGAGAGGGAGAGGGAGAGAGGGACAACAGTTTTACAGGTTGGTTATGATCGCATGTGATTATTTTGTGGCACACGGTGTGTGAGCAGAAACAAGGGGTAACAAAAAAAGCAATGAAAACAGTGAATCAAGTGGCCTTTCACCACACATCCCAAGGCTCTACTGGATTCTATTAAGCTGTTTACGAAAGCCATTAAACCACAGAAAGGTAAATAATCACAATATGGCAGAGGCCAAGAGAGCAACGGCTGCTTATGAAAGCATTCCAATTTCCTGGTTTAGAAGAATGAAGGAATTAAGAGTCCAAGTGGAGTGCATCTGTGAAAAGGACAACTGCCGGAGAAACAAGCGATTTGGAAAGGATCCGGAAACATGAACCTAGCTGTAATTGACTCTAATGCATAGGGGAGGGGAGGGGGGGCAACATTTAGAAGAGAGAGACGCAATCTAACTGAAACTGACGAACAAAAAAATGTTCCGCATCGGCGTTCTCTGGCTCCTCTGGGAAAGCACTTCCCTTTGTTTTGCGCGCCCTTTTCCTGGCCGGACGCGTGGGTGCTGCCATCGGCTCCCGTCGGAGACATTCACGGCGGCTGAGCAGAGCGCGGCGCTTTAGCTGTTCGCCTGGTCGTTTGGAGTGTTAACTATGCATGAGGCTCGGACGGGCTTCGTCCTCTGGGGTGGAGGAATGGCTGCGTTTCGGGACACGCAGGCATCACTTTAAAGGTTAGAGCCGCCGCAATGACAAACAACAAAGACACGGCCTCAGTATAGCAGGTACCGGCTTGGGAGGGAGGCCAGCAATGCGAGCGAATACACGCACACACGCGCACAGCTGTTATGAGTCTAATGCACCCCCCCCCCTCCACACACACACACACACCCCTTTGGTCAACAAAGAACCAGCGCTCACCTGGGGATGTTTGTACATTTTCTAGAGACACAGTGTGACAAGAAGGGAGCCAAGACAAGAGAAAGGCCATTTACTCCCTTTCCTGAGTGATGTTTAAAGTGGTGTCAGCATCTGCCGAGCGTTGAAGGAGGCCGCTATAAAAACAAATGATCCCCCCTGCTTGACTAATGCTGCTCCACTCCCACCAGAGAGGGTTATGGATTATATCTCATGCGATACCCCTCCACCGCCACCAATTACCCTCTTCCATTCTGCCCTTCCCGGCAGTCTGGAGCCTTTTACAGCAAATTACTGTTTCTGTAATTGGAAAAGCCATCACTGAAGAATCTAAACAGAGAAAGCATCTGCGGCTCTCCTTTTCGCATCCGTCTCTCCTGCTCCTCTCTCTGCCACCTATCGAGCCTCGGTGGCTGCAGCTCGTGGCCTGATTTGATTGTGAGGAGTCCAAATATACTCGGAAGATGGCCCCTTGTTCCCAAAACGTCCACGCGTTTCTGCGCATTTGGCCAATTCTAATGAGAACCCCTGTTTGGACCCGTAAGTGGCTCACCACTGTGAAAAGTGCCATTCAGCTCTAGGTAACGGACCCAGACATCGACATTAGAGCAAATCACGGTTGCTAGGAGAGTGAAGAGTGCGGACAAAAATGCTTATTTTCCATCTGAAATTCAAAAGCCCCTCCCCGCCTCAAACCGACAGGTGAGCTGACCTTTTAGAGGCTAAGTTACATATCTGATTTAATAATGAATGCTTTGGGAGGGTGGGGAGATCATCTAGGCAGGGTCTGACCTCTAAATATTGAATCTGCTGCAGTGGCAGGGAGCTGGGAAAGTGAAAAACAACAGCGTCGGCCGCTGCGTCTGCTGCAACTTTCATTCACCTGCCTTGGCTACTTGGTACGGTGTAGGTATGTGGTCGAACACGGCCTTGTACACACTTCAAATAAATTAAACATGAAACATAAAAGGCAGATGGACGAGGATATACAGATGCACTCCGGGTTACGATGTCAAAGAAATAAATACCATTCTTTTTTCAGCCTGAGATACAGTACGGTCTAATTACATGGCAACAAATTCTAAGACTAGACAGAACTGAATATTTAAATTAATATGGTATTGCAAACAAGCAGCTTTAGCTTGGATATGATTGCATACACATTTGGAGAACACTATAGCAATTACAGTCCATCTCCTCTAATTTGACAGGACTATTAAACTGTTCATCATAATCGTTATTACAATAGTCACATTTAGCACTTTGATGCTTTTTTGTGGTCTTTTGCCTGAAAACTCGAGTTCATTTTTGCACTGCACAATTAGTTCCTTTACTTCATTGTCTTAATTAGACTGTTCAACAGAGAACTCACACGATTAATAAAAAATTACTTTCTCACATTCTTTTGAAAAAATAAAATAAAAAAATTAGTGTCATAACGCTCTGGTGTAGGAGTTAATTATCTCAATCCCCAGCTGACTCTGGCTCGATGCCCACAGTGCCACAGAGAGACATTTCATCCAAAATGATAAATAAATAAATAGTTCAGGCAAGCCTCGCAATAACCATTTCGAAATGTGCACCCTTGTCTTTTTTAATAAGCTCTATTCTATAATGTAATCATCACTTGGCTGCCTTGACATGACATCCAATTAATGGGCCACTCAGCCTGATCAATATGAATTGGTACGGTAATTCTTGTGTTCTCTTACTGAAATCAACACAGAAGGGACAAGTGAATAATCCAATATAAAAAATCTCCACGAGCACGAAAGAAAACAAAGACATGCGAAAACATTTCAAAGTAATGGAGTTCAATTTCAAAAGAGAGAAAAGGGCCCTGGTTTGAAGTCTAGCCAAAAAGGAGAAGTGTTCTCTGCCTGCATTGCTCCATCAGTAGCTGGTTCCAGCATCATTAGGTGATGAACAGCTGCTGCGTGTAAAAGGTAGAAGTGTGAATAATGTGGACGGAGTGGCACCTGGTTGGGGGGGAACGACTCCGCTCATTATGAGTCTGTATGGGTGCCAGGAAACAAGCACTAGACAGGATGTACCGCCAACTGCGCTGCAGCTGAGGCTTGGGGTGAGCAGAAAATGTGTGTCTGTTGGTCGGGGCCAGGCCCGGCAACACCGTGCCGTGGAGGTGACAACGGAGTGCAGTCCAAATCAGGGGGGAGGGCCGCTAGCTAGGCAACGACAACCCTACAGTAAAGTTGCCCAGTGATACAATCTGTGGGCCAGGAAAGCCAAGGCAGATCGGAGCTATTACGTCCGAGTGTTGTAGACAAGCGGTACACAGGAATCAGGTGAATGGAGAAGCCAAATGAAAAAACAACTCCCCTCTGTGGCTGTGTCCCACTTCCACACTACATGCTAATAGCAAGTAAACAAGACGAAGAAATGGTGCATAATCGGTGAAATCTGAAAGGAGTTGGAAATTTTGTCGACACATCCTGTGAAAAGACCAAAACCAAGCATTATCTGTGCTTCCAAAGCCCGACTTGGCTCATCTGTCGGTGCCGTAGAGCTCCATCGTTGTCCAAAAACGATTAAAAGCACATCAGCGAACTGCTGGGTGACAGGTTTCTTCATTAAATACACGGCCACTGTAGTTTATTTAGAACCAGCTCCACAGCCCAATAATGGCCATCACTGTGACCATCTCAGGAGGGTAGTTCCTGTGAGACATGCAGTTCTGTCGCTCAGTGATGTGAACACTGGCATTTCTGTACTGCAATACAGCTGACAAACACATCGATACCAATGCAACTGAGCTTTATTCGAAGTCTTCCTCAACTAAACCGTACGATGGAGTTGGGGCACAACTTCTTCAGTTTTTAGGGAAGCTGATCCTCCCGACTTTCCAGCATGGTGGTAAACCGACAACTCTGCACAGCACTTCCTTCCCCTGTGCCTGGAGTCGCCTCCGTCTCTTAGTGTCCAAGGTCACACAGATCTATGCGGGTCCCCCTCTGACAGTAATTACATATAGCCTCCGGAGAGAGAGCAACACACAAGGAAAATAAGGGGAGAGAAGAGAGACGGCAGGACGGAGGAGAGATAATGTGTGTGTGTGTGGGGGGGGGAGAGACAATGAGAGATAAATGAATACAGCAACAGATAAAGACCCTTAAAATAAACTGAAGATTAAAGACCAAAATCCCTCAAGCTTCTCTGTGATTTAAAAAAAAAAAAAAAAAGAAGAAGCATTTTTAACGTGAAATTAATCACTTATCGAGCTCATGTAAAGATATTCGTATAAGGGGGAAAAAAACAAAACACCCCCCCCCCCACACACTTATGGGTAATTAAATGGGAATAATTAAAATGGGAAAAGGGGTAAAATACAGAGCAGATACAGAGGACCCCTAGAGAATAAAAGATATTGCAAACCGCATTTCCCTCACCATGCTTAGGAATTGCTTAGAAGAGGACATGCATGAAGATGATTTCGTGGGCCTACCTATGTTCTTTAAAGTGCAACAACAGCTGTGGTGCCTTTTCAATAAGCACTGGCCTTATTACCGCAATAAATAAATAAATACACCCCCGCCTATCATACGGCCACACGGGGTTAATGGTTTGGAAACTGCATCTAAATATTAATGGCTTTCATGAAGTTCCTGCCTCCTCTGCTCTGTTGTACTTCAACAGATGTACCATACACTCGCTCTATTGTTCTTCTGGCTAAAGCATCTTTTTTTCACCAGGCTGCTTATTATTACCACACTGCACTGGTGCTAACTGCCTCAAAACCCTCCATGCTTCTATCAATTTGCCTAATTTTAATGCTTTATGTTGTCCACTGTCGGTGGCCACCTGACTCCAATCTATCACTTCCAGTTCTCCCTGGGGTATTCTTTCTTACCCCTTTTTCTTCCTCTTGTTCAAAACACGAGTACTGTACTTTCTACCACATGCTCCTCGCTGCTAGCATTATTCTCCTTCATGGAATATTTCACCACTTTTTGTTCTCTTCTTCTTGCCTCGGCGGCGCTTTAATTTTCCGATGTCAAATCAATAAAGTTTTTCTTCTTTCACTGAAGCAGCGATTGAAACAAACGGGAGCTGAACTGCAGACAGAGAAACGACTCTGCCAGTCCCAGCTGTGTTTTAATCCATTTTATTTCTATAAATACAGCCACCTTTCATGATTAGTTTTACATCCACAATAAAAGCTGTGAATTATAGAAGTTAAGTAAATGCCCTCGTACCTATCATCACGGTGATGCCGAAAGCAAAGCTGTGGAAATATTGTTTTATTCTCTTGTTCAAGTTACCTTCAATGAGGCTTCCAGCGATAGCTTCCATGCGAGGCGTTTAGGGAACATCTGTTAATTGTGGCTGCAGAAAACAACCTGGGTTACACTCTACCCCTCTCATCCACGAGAAGACTACAGATTTGTATCGTAATGTATAATGTCATTTTCGTATCACATCTCTTGCTGTGTGACATTTGTGTTCAGTTTTTGCTCTGAATCGATGCTTTATAGGACCTTACTTCCCAGAGGTTATTCGGTATGGCCGAAGTGCTTCTTCACACACACACATGATGACGACGATCATAACACGTGCACAAAAAGCTAGCTATTCCAAATGTTTTGGAACATCACCGGTGGAACAAATGTTAAAAGCACTCTGTCATTATTTGTTTATGTGAGCTGGTATGCTGTCATCATTTGCAATCACACGTGTTTATGAAATCCGGCTTCTGCTTCCAAGCTTATACAAGTCTATAAATTCCTTCACTTCAGAAATGTTCTGTGGGGTGGGGGTTGAGGCATGTAATGATTTTGCAAAGCACTCAGCTTGTATGATTTTACAGGCCCTAACACTTTGATGTTCTCTTCAAGAGGTTGGTATGATTTTATTTAGCTTTGAGGGAGTGTCAGCGAAAATGAAAGAAACCAAGGGAGAAGAAGAGATAGAGGACGGCGAGGTGGGGCAAACAACATGATAGAGAGGGAGATGAGGAGGGAGGGAGAGAGGTAGGGAGGTCGGGAGGGAGGCAGGAGGTGAGACCGGTCAGGTTTGGCTTCCCTGATGAGAATAACACTTTTTTTTTCCATTTCCTTTTTCTTTTTTTTTAAACTAGCACATAAGCCTCTTGGTGGAAGAACACGGACCAATTAAAGGGGAAAAATAAATAAATAAGAAAAGCCCCAGCAGTGCTGGATCATCTAAAATCAAGCCTTCATATGAGAAAAGATTAAATAACTCACAGCTCTTCTGTCAAAATACACTGAGAACAGCAATAAATTAAAAAAAAAAAAATGCAGTTTGTGTACAATTTCTTTAAATGCAACACTTTGGTTGCTAATGAGAAAAAGTTGTAAATGCTTTGCATCTTGCCGTTTCCCCAGGTCCCTTGTAGATATAAGTTACTTCTGAGAAATATGAAAAAAAAAATCAAAAAAAAAATCAATAAAACACTTTGATTTGCACTTTCATGTGTAGCTCGAGTACATCATGTTTCCCAAAAGTCAGACGGCCTTTTAGATATTCTGTAACACATTTAACTTGTTCCCTGCTGACAATAGCTGAAGGCATTAACCCCGGCTTCAGGTGAGCATGTGCCATGGACTGTACATTTCAGCCTCTTGACAGTAACACGTGATTTTGATCAACGATAAAAACCTCAGCTGAAGCTTGAAGTAGCCAGAGGCAGTTTAAAGGCTTAAGATTTGAATCTGCAGCTCTTGGCCAAAAGACGAAGGGCAAATTGTTTGTCCACACTTCATAAAACCCGAGGTTTCAAGGTATGCCAGAGGGAAGAAAGGTATGAGACGTTTACGCAAAGAGTTGAGGGCCCAACGCTTTCCACATACATATATGATTGAATTATTATGGTGTGCGTGATGCTTAGGCTCCGATTGGCAGTAAGTGAAGGCAAATTAAATAATTATGGCAGTGAGGCAAATTAAAAGGTGGCCAAAGTCAATTTCATGGCCTCGAACAGTCGCCTGCCAGTGAAGACAGTTGTGTGTGTGTGGGGTGAGGGGTGGGGGGGCTGCAGAGAGAGGAAGCTGCTGCTCCAACAAACTGGCAGATGATGAAGAGACAGTGATGAGCATATGAAGGCTTCATATCTGCTCCAGCTTGTTTGTGAAAGCAGGGTTCAAGTGTGCTCCTAAATGTGAAATTGTGTAAGGCAATAATCGAGTCACAAAATTCTTGGTGTCAAAGACAAAGTGGTTTAAATTCTGAAACCCCCTTTGAATCAGAAGAAAAAAAAACGTCTGAAAACTTAGGAGTTTAATTATGGACTCAGGTTAACATCATGTGAAATTCGGACTTTTTAAATAATAGTAAACTGACCAATCATATCCTCGACCTGCCAGTAACTCCTGGTTGTTACGACGACTTACTGACAACAAACTGCTGACATCTAGGACAGTGAGGGTTAATAAGCAGGTGAGTGTACGTACTTCTAATTCATGTGTGTGTGTGTGTGTGTGTGTGTGTGTGTGTGTGTGTGTGTGTGTGTGTGTGTGTACACACAGTATACACCCAAACAGAGCTCGTCAAAGGGAGCCGCCATGTAAGAATACCAATGTCTGTTAGTTTTCCCATTTCCGAACTTTTCTCTCCCTTCTTAAATGCGAATAGTGACAAAACAGTTGGATGTGATTTGTCCCTTTCTTTCTGCAGTAACAACAAGCGGGATGTCCTTTGTTTTGTCTCTCCCGCTGCAGCAGGGGGTGAGGTGAATGTCTGAGTGGTGAAGATAATTTTCATTCATAAAGTCAGTCTGGTGTTAAAAGGGAATTAAAAAGTGAGAACAGCTGCTTGCACCTCTGACTGGAGAGGTTGTTGGCGGTATTTAGTGTAGAAATGCATAGGATGATGACTAATCGCTGCAACATGGCATGCCATCGTATTCTTGATCAAATGTACTTTAAAAAAAAAAAAAAAAAATTAATCTGCGTCTCTTGTTCTGGTTTTCAGGTTGGATCTTCAGGCCTGTACCAAAATTACATGGATTGGAAAATCCAATTATCAGGTATAAAATGTCCCTCCTTCTGCATCTCATGCATTGTCTCACACTCGCATGCACACGGCAACGTCAGCGTACCTGTCTCTACGTCCTGGGAGTAGAAGTGCAGGGTGTCGGTGATTTCGGTGACGTATACTGCTCTGTAGTTGGCGACGCGTTCCTTCTCCTCTGAGACGTGCACAACTTCCTCCACTGGTTTCTCCTCGTAATTGGCCCAGATCTGAAACGCACGCAAAAGAGACGACAAAGGCGGGTCAACGACCGCGGTCATGAGACATGTCAGTTCACCGTTTCTGTAATTTGTGGGGGAAAAAAGAACGAGATGGTGTGACACAGAAAATGACCCGTTTCAGGTAAATGACATTGAGAACGTCCTTGACATTTTACGAAATATTTTTTGAATTATTCTTTTTTTTCTTGCTCATGTTATGCTGATGGCTGATTTGGTCTCGTATTCGTGACAGCATGAGATCCTGAAAGAGACCGCAGTGTCACGCAGACATATAATAAGGTCTTTGTGTGACACGCTCGCTCAAGCATCAGCAAAGGAACAATCATCGCGCTCATTATCTCCGTCCAAACTCAAACCTCTGACGCTACCAGCATACGGTACAGCCTATGGTTTCTATGGCAACTTTCTGAACCGCCATAATGCGACGAAGACGCTTCGGACGAGAGCATGTACGTGTAACTCTCCTCCTCACTTTTTCAAGAGGATATTTAAGTGCTCCGTCGAGGATTAGGTTAAAATTACATATGAGGTTCGCCATGAAATGTTGGTCATAATGTCACGCGCCGAGAATGTAGCCGATGAGGTTCTTTCACGAGTGCAGCAATTGATGCGTATGTGTGTAAGCAGGTTGCATCCTTTCCAAGCTGCATCAAGGTTAGTTCTGTTTCGGCTCCCCAGGAGAAACAGAGGGCAGCAGGCTCATTAGGAAGAAGTGCTTTGCCTTGGGCCACATATCTAACTGCATGGATGTCTATGTGTGTGTGTGTGTGTGTGTGTGTGTGTGTGTGTGTGTGTGTGTGTGTGTGTGTGTGTGTGTGTGTATACAGAGAGCAAGGGATGCAGCAGAAGCAGTGGGTGGTTGTTCAGACGGAATGCAGCATGTTTGTATATGGCTTCAAAGACAGCAATGGCATTAAAGCACGTGCACAACCAGAAGCTGGTCGGGAAGAAAGCGAGCCAGTCAGCTTGTAGATGAATCAGTGTGAAGCGGGGAAGTGAGATTTGGTGGGGAACTCCAAAAAGTCAAAAAAGTGCAACTGAGCTTCACGGTGCGCCGACTTGTACAGCTGCGGCAACGCAGCTTGTTGTCGTTGATTTCTGCGGGCTATTTGGGAAGTGTTTACTTTTAAATGTCACTGAAAAAGAACAGAGCAGACGGATTTTTTTTTTTTTTTTTTTTTACGGCGCGCTGATATTAGCCAATTAGGTTCTGGCTAATTATTTAACTGCATGGTATCTTTAAGCTAATTAGATTAGCTAGTTTTAGTGTTGTCATTTTTCACTGTGTCTTAGATCATCTGCTGAGCTACGCTGGCATTAAGGCTTAATCACACCTGAGGCTTCTTGTAGCATGCTGGCTCTTCAGCATGCTAAAATGATCCTTTACCTCATTGATATGGTGATGTATTGGAGTGTGCTGTGTGTGTGTGTGTGTGTGTGTGTGTGTGTGTGTGTGTGTGTGTGTGCGCGCGCACATACAAATGACAGAGAAATTCATGAATGAGATTGGAGGGAAAGAGACAACAAAAGTCATAACCATGATAGAAAACGCATGAAAAAAAAAAACGGAGTGCCAAGGCTCCGTACAAGGAAGGACAGGGTCATATTACCAAATTACATTGAATTATTCATCCCGCAAATGCTTAAAAAAAGAAGAAAAAAAAAAAAAGGCAAGAAAAAAGAGGGGATAAAGGAGAGAACGGAGACAGAGAGTAAACAGGTAGAAATTCTGGGGATTGAGGGCGAGCAAGGTTAATGAAAACCGAAAACGCAGCCGTGCTTCATAAACCCCGAGATCAACCGGGATTATTTTGTACCGCATTAGACAGGTATGTGCACTATTAGCATAACACGCATACACAGCCATATGCACACGTTACGCGTGCCCCTTCAAATGCGGGAATACAAAGCGTCTGGTAATAAACATGCTTTCCGCATTGCAACCGAGCTGACATGACTCGGCTTTTAATGAAACCTGCAGCACCAATTAGGGTTGACAAAGATTAGAGTGTCGCCATTCATTAGCCTGGCAGCCTTCACTGCAGCACTTTTAGGGGGGGGGGGGGGTAAGTGGGTGGACTTATGGTGGGATTGGATACCAAGCGGAGCAGCAAAGCTTCATGTTGACCTCTGATTCTGCTGTGTGAGTGGGTGTCACAGTGACAAGAGGCAAAGACCAAAAAAATCAAAAACAAAAAAAGACATAAGAGCACCTTTATGAACTATAATTTATGATGGCACCTGCTTTGGTAGAAAAAGTAGTGTAGATGCAGACATAGAGACACTGGACAACAACAATAACACGGTCACATGCAGGTGAACCAAAGGTTCTGCTGCGACTTGTGGAAACAGAAACCCACTGAGCGGTGTATGGAGGCATTTGTTGTTCGAGATGGATGGAACAAGTTACAGAACGCCTCCAACTCATCTGAGCAGCCAGGATCTGCAGCCAGAATTCATGTCGTCAGCGTCACCCCAATATTCACGTTGTGAAATGTCACTTCTTGTTCGTGAGCTGCGACGACGACATTCACCATGTCATGAACGCGCGACGTCGACAGAAGCGAACGTTAGCTTGCTTAGGCCGACGTGGTACCGCGAGCCGGGCCCGGCTCATTGCGTTAGTGTGCTACCGTTATTACCGTTCAGTCTGTCCAAATATACGTGCTGCGCGAGCATTTGTTTGTGTGTCAGAACAGTGTGTCTGCAGCGGGTTACAACCTCCACCGAGGAGCTTGTGTTTTTGGTGTGGTTTTATTTATTTGTTTGTCAGGAAGATTACAGAGGAAAAACTTCGGGACCAATTTCCATGAAATTAGGTGGAAGGGTGAAGCATCGACCAAGGAGAAAAAAAAACAAAAACGATAACATTTTGGAGCAGATTCAAATCACCGGGCTCATTTACGTGTTATTTTTTTTGTCTTTCACCAGGCTAGGCAGAAGCATATTTTTAGCATGATTCTAATAGATTTGGACATATATCCTGACATTTATAGTGGTTGCGGGTTGGCACATCATAGAAGAGCGGACTATTTGCCTCGGAGTAGGTCTGCGCTCTCTGAGCACCTTTCTATTTTAGAATTGCATTCATTGAGTGATTTATGATTCTGGTATCAAATTTGGTATCGTGAACGGTGGAAATCCGGCGGTATTTGACACCAACGTCAAATTTGAAGAATGAAGATTTGCTTTGCATTGTGTCTGAGAACACCATGAGAACCACTATAGAGCTTCATCTCTTTTTAAAGCACAAAAAATGCACAAATTCAAGGCGCGCGTGCGCACGCACACGCACGCGCACACACGCACGCACGCACACACACACACACACACACACACACACAGCCCAGGGCTGATGACCTTCTGTGAGCAGCCAACCATCCTGTTTGTTCCACTTGAATGCAGGTATGTGACTGCTGCTGCTCTGCAACTGCAGCCAGACACAAGAGCCACCAAGCTGCCAGAGACAATGAGAGAGAGCGAAAGCGAGGAAGAGGAGAGAGAGAGGTAGGAATATAGGAAAACGAAAAAAAAAAAAAAAATACATAAAAGCGGCAGGCCATTAAGCTCGGCTTGAAAGGACAACAAGTCCTAATAATGGAGACCAAGCAGAGAGATGGCAGGTAAGTCTGACCTTCACAAGTCTTGAATGACAAAACACACTTACACCTAAGTGAGTGACAAGGAATCCAGTGAGGTAATGTGATAATGGGAAAGGTTGCTCTTATGCTGCACAGACGGAATAGAAGAGTCATATAGAAAAAGCTGGAAGATATGCTCAAGCATGTGTCTTAGGGATCAGGTGTGTTTTCATTTGTATTATACCGTTTTCTTCCTGTTTCGTCTGTCTTTCTTTTTTTATTAATCTTCTATTTCCATTTCACTCACTCACTCATTCACTCACTCATTTTTTTTCTCCTTTCACCAACACTACACAAAAAAATATTCTCTATTTATAGACATGACACAGCTACTTTACTGGCCAATTTGTTTCTGAAATGAGATAAACCTCTAACTAATGGATGCAAAATAGTGTATGCCCCTGAGGGAAAATTACCTGTTTATAGGCAAGTTGTTGAAGCAATTGAATAGTCACAGGTCTCATTTTCCCAGCCTGGCACAGTAGATGCACCTCACTGACTGAAGAGCAGCTCTTTGACAGTTAGTAAGTGCAGCTCTGCTTCAGATAGTTCGGTGGTCTGCTGATTAGCTTAGTGCAGATTTACGTGAATATTTCTCATTTGATGAGGAGCGCGGCAGTCCAGAAAGACTGAGCAATGGTGCTACATTGGTAGATTCACACATTCGAGCACGGGGGGATGAATACACAGACAGATGGATGACTGAACACACCCGTAGTGCCAGAACGAGGGTGTGAGGGCTGGTTTGAACACTGATTAAATGTGGCAGTGTGTCAATTGTAGTGTGAGTGTGTGTGCATGGTCTGTTGGGACAAAAATCAAGAGTGCTACCCCGAGTGCAGTGTCCACTTTGTTAGCAGGAAAGTGCCAAATTTGTGACTTTAACCGAGGTCTTTTTGGACACAAAACTGCAGATAAAAGATTGAGGGGAGGGGGGGAAAAAAAATAAAAAAAAGTGAGGGTTTGGTTTAAACCTACAACTGTTAAGAGAAACATTTGTAACAGTGTCAACAAGTAAACAGACTCGTATCTGAATTTCACATGCAAATTCGTTGGAATTAAACCTGTGAAAAGTTTTCAACGGTTTGCTTCTACTCTACTATGAAATTAAGAATATTACACACCTTCTACGATTCATTTGACACACTCTGAATAAAATACTGTTTGAAAAGAACATAATGTGCAACAACTTTAAATACAGTCCAACTTCACTATTCCTCTATATATATATATATATATATATATATATATATATATATATATATATATATATGTTATATATAATATAAAGTGGTCTCTGTTCTTACATAGGTTTTACATAGTGCCTTTGTTAATTCATTACCCAATCACACTTGGAGAACAATTGAAATCAATAGGAGCATGTTATTCATAAAAGAGCACTTTGTGAATCAATTTAGCCCCTATTATATCCCTGATGAATCCCCTTTAGAGAAGATGGCTCATTAATTCAATCGAGGGCACACTTTTTTTTTTTTTTTTTTAAATCAAAAGGCTTCAAGCTATACATAAGAATAAAGGGTCCCCATTTACTTGTGCTTACTTCATTCTGTTAAGATGGTGGTAGGTGGGCGAGTGGTACTTACACAGCAGCACAACAAGGGATACAGATATGTACTGGAAAGTCATCAAAGGATGCATATTAAATTGAAAATTTAAACACTGCCTTACATCATCTCTTGCTTTAAATCCAATGACTCTACGGCTGCAGGTAGAACAACACTTTCACTCTGAACTAAAGTCTCACCAAAAGATGCTGCGTTCAGGGCTGGGACAGCATGGGAGGCGGCAACCAACAGTGATGTTGCCCATTGGTTTGTGAACCGCTGTTATGAGGCCTCAATTTCCGATAATGGCCGTTGCCATATCTCGCTAGTTTGGTGTTTTGGAGCCAGAAGTGGCCATATTTGGGCGAGCTGGGAGGCAGTGAGCGGTGGATGAGACTTGATCTGATTGGCACTACCACGTCCACCTACCGATAGCGAAAACCTGACTGCACCACAGGCCCGTCAAACAAACAGACACGCCCCCAGAAACACGGCTTTTGGAGTCCAAATATCTAATTAATGACGGGATTATTTTCAGACAGACCGTCAGAAAACGAATAAGACAATGACTTTCGATAATAACACAAACACAACTCGTTTAAAAAAGATAATGACGTCGTGATTCATGAGACTAGTTGAATGGGAGTCCATGGAGACAGAAGTTTTATGGAGCCAACCTCTAGCGGCACTCGGTGCTTAGGGCACTTCGGCATTGGCCTCGTTTTTACAAACTGGAAGCTACGTCCATTTTTATATACAGTCTGTCGTTAAAGGCAACATGTTGTGTACACAAATCATTGCTGTAGATTAGGTGTAGGATAATTTGATTGGCATGCAAAAGTGATGAAGAGCTCATTAGAAATCTGCGATGGTGTCATGTCAACGGGAGGGCAGTGTTTGTGTGGCAGAAAGGTGGACGACCCTGGATTTCCTGTTGTTCACTGACGTTATTGTGTATTGACTGAGCCATTAAGAGCCCGAGAATGGTCAACAAGATAGACAGCTGCTTCACTGAGGGCCACTCTGCCATAACAACACTGCCTCCTCTTCGAGTCATGAGAACAGATCTTCACGAGTGTTTCTACAGGATAACATACAACTTTTATAATATTTACCTCTTAGTAATCACCCTATTCTAACGCGAATGGGGTGACGCTGGCGCCCATCCCCGCAACGACTCAGCATTAGTACCTTCCCAGCATTATACCCCATGCATAATACATACATACATACATAATAAATACAGGTAATGCTGTTATTGTGTTTTAAATGTCATAAGGGGGTTGTCAGTGAGAAAATCACCATTTACATAATAAAAGAGCCTTGTAATATTATATAACAAAGTGGTGAAAAATAACCTCTCTTTCTTCATTGCTGCTGAGTCCAAATGTTCCTTTTTCAATTCTGGCTTTTCAAACCAATACGACCACCTGCTAATAACTGATGCGATGAGAGGCTGGTATCAGGTAAATCCTCACAGCCTGAGTGACAGGCGGACTACCGCGGTCTCTCACTTTGATCTATTGACTGCTTCCAAGTTCATTTGAGGCACAATGGTCGCAGTGTGTGTGAGACGCATCAGGCTCGGGGCCACTTCGTTTTCGTTGTCAATTCAGTTTCTTTGACAACCTCCAATTCAAACGGAGTAGAAACCTCCTTATGAAAAAAAACTGCGCTATTGAGCTCAATTGGGCCGCGAGTTGAGTGACAGGTGTTGGCGTGATCCATTCGCTCTTGTACACGAAAGTGAAAAGACATGAACCCAATGCACCACCCAGTTCATAAACATCCTGCCTCCAAGGTTAAGAGGGGTTGTTGATGGTACATTAACCCTGATGGCTCACCTTGTCGTGGTGGTCTAAGTAAGAAGGGCCGCTGTAGTGGTGGTGGTGGTGGAAGGAGAACTGATTTAGAGCCAGAGGAGGCTTTGTATTCAAGCTTCCTTGACATTTCTTCCCCGCTGTCCTCATATTCAAGATATAATACATGGCCGCCCTGCATCGTAAACCATACATCCTGGGATAAGCACACACAAACACATGTATGGCATGCCTGTGGCCTTGGGAAAAAATTGGCACAGGTTGAGCTACAATGTGGTAGTGACGTCGTTCCCGTCACAGAGGGCTAATACAATACGACTGCTTATGGGCCTGCAAGGCCACGAGTGGACATGGTAACAAAACATGTCAGCTGCACACAGACCTTTATGACAAGCTGTAAAAACTGAAATCATGCGACAGTATATCATGCTGGGAAACGCAGAGGGTTTATCACAGCAAACACAATAACATAAAGCAGAAAAAAAAAAAAACTAACAAACCGTATAGCACAGCAAAAAAAATAAATAATAAAAAAAAATATATATGTATGTTTTTTCACTTGTAAAGAAAAAAGTCCATGAAAGGTTTCTGGGTTCTTATTTCAGCACATGAAAAGTGTCCTGTCTTAGGATCTGAGTAGCACCTTTCGTTGAGCCTGTTATCATTCCAGCTGAGAAATTCTGAAAAATCTAGAGAGGTGACAGTTTGGCTCAATTGAAGTTTCAGCATTCTGTAATCGATTCCGTAATTTTCAGATTTTCAACATCTGTGTTGCCATAGCGGGCGATGTATCTCTGTGAACACAATGGTGGCTGAGGACACGGTGAGTTCAGACTAAAACCGCTGCATTTGAGCTACGGTACATAGCACTGTACATAGAAAACACAAAACACGCATGACGGAAAAGGGGCTATGACGGATCGAAGTTCAAGCTGTCGCTCCACTGAATGTGGATTTCAACACTTGGATAGAGTGCCCACTGCTGAAACCTAATCAGTCCTGATCTTCTTAAAGTGGAATATTAGAAAATAGGTGTCCACTTGCACATCCTAAGCCAAACCGCACAGAGGGCAGAGAGGGAAAAGTGGGAGACGGATGGAGGGATGAGTCTCTCGGATGTGGTTACTTAGCAGATAAATTATGCATTAAAACTGCACAGGTGGTGTGGGACAGGGTTTTTAGGTGGGGGGGGGGAGCCGAGCAGCTGGGGAATTCATAACAGAAACGGAAGAGCAAGTGAAGGAGAGAGGGGGGAAGGAGAGAGAGAAAGACATACTCCCTTGCTTCATATCACAGCCAACAGATGTTCTCCCATCAAAGAGGCAGCAGGCAGGCGGCGAGGCTACTCAACCCCGGCTTACACGGCTAATATGACCCCCACTTATGCTGCCACGCACACACGCGCGCACACACACACACACGCACGCACGCGCACGAGACACACGCGCAGCAGTCAAGGGCTTGGAAACGACCTAAGGCTATCATGGTGGCAACTTGTTACACTTTTTTAAATTGACACAAATTGATCCACTTAGACATGTGTGTGAGTGAGTGAGTGTGTGTGTGTGTGTGTGTATGTGTGTGTGCGTGCATGCGTGCGCGTGTGTGAGTGAGTGAGTGACTGAGTGAGAGTGTGTGGTGGGAGTAGGTATGTCGGCCTGCTGACAAAGTACTATTAGCAACAAGCAGCAACTTGCACTTGACAGAGATTGGTGGTATGAGCGTGTGAACCCAAAAGGGAGGGTGGGTTGGGCATGGCGTTGCCATAGAAACAGAGCGTATGGGTGCATATGTAATCACGGCACACAAAAACCTACACCTGTGCCGCCGTGCTCATGGGTGCCACCCCCTTCTCAGCGGGTATGGAGAACGCCGAGAGAACGATCCAGGCATTGCTCACAGATGACACACACGCATACACATCGTCCCTGGAGGTAGTCACTCCAAGCATACGTAGCCTCGTCTCAAGTGGGCTGTTTTTTTTTTCCCTTCTTCCCTTTAACCGGAGCAGTGACTCTATCTCTCCGCGGCCATTAAAAGATGATCGAGCCGAGTGAGATCAGCGCTTAACAGAAGCCAACGCTGGGGAACAGGCGTACAATTAAAGGCAACATGATACAGACACCGAGTTTTTAAAGATTTGAACAAAGAGGGAGAAGAGACGGAAAGGAGCGAGGGACAAAATAATTAAGTGTTGGGAAGACAAACACTTTGTCTGATTGTACATTAAAGATAACCTTGGCAAACAATGAGGTGCTGCAGACGGCGATATGGAGCAGTGTACAGAGAGACCCCAGCAATTATTTAGAGCTTTGCTTGATTTGCGTTTGATTACTATGTTTGCTTGTCCTGATTTAGCATTTGTTTGCGTGATCTGCCAGATAAACTCTCGCTGTCCTTAGGGCTGGGCCTTACAACAATCTCAATTGATTATCACAAAAAAAAAACCCATCATTCTGTAACAATGATAAAGTGATGAGCAATCTATGATAAATGTATCCGTTCTGTTTGGGTCAGTCAGCAGCAGGCTGACGTGTCAAGACATGCAGGGCTGAAAGCAAAGAAACGAGGAAAGAAAACAGACTTTCACGTTGTTGAAAAAGTAAAAATTTGCGACTGCGAGTAGATTCACATACACAAGAAGCACAAAAAGATGAACGGCCACACGTCACCGGTGATTTAGAAGTGATTTGAATTTCTAAAGCTGGATAGAAACCTTTCCCAAAATTTGAAAAGGTAACATTACCCAGCAGCAGTCGCGTGTGTTACCCTCGTCAGACACCCCAGAGTCTTTCAGAGGAATCAGAACCTGTAGCCGTTTGTCACCCGAGTCAAATGTGTGTAATTTATACATGTCACCATAAATACAACTCCCTACAGGTGTGGAATAGCCGATATGTGCAGCAGAACACGTTGATCTGTGTGAAGTTCATTTAAAAGCATTGTTGCTATTGCCTTTTTTTGAGATATTAATGTTGGACCATGTTTGGTGAAAAGATAATGAAGATGTTTAATCAACAAATAGGGATTTACTTTATTTGGAATTGAATCCGAAACTGAATATAACCAATTTCAAATTAAAACGTTCGCTGTCCAGTGTTCTCCTAAACAAGTCATGTTTTCATTTAGCGTGACTTTCTTCCTGTAAGGGCAATTAAAGTATATTGTTGATAATCATATTACACCGTAAACTGATTTTATAACTATGAATATCAATCAGATAGCATTGTCCATCCTTTCAAATCTCATCAATGTTGTTCCCGCAACAACAGTCTTACTTATGACCTTGAGGCATGGGGTCCCTGTATGCACTAAATGCATCCACTTGGCAACGCAGCTTGCAGAGTAAAAGTGGGCTGAAATTAACAATGAATGCACAGCATTTGGTACCACCTCTTCTCCCTTCCACCCTCTGTTATTTATTTCAACCTTTCTTTAGGACATGTTTATCAGCTCAGCTGGATTACTGTCCATGTGAGCACACTGTCGGCCTGATCACTGGAAATTATAGAGGAGCTTAAAGGAACAAGAGGAGGAAGAGAACGAGGACTGAAAAGAGTAAGTATAAAGTGGAGTGATTAAGAAAAAGGACTACCTTAATGTTACAATGTATAAGTATGCAATTAAAAGGCAATTAATCAACTTTTTAATTAACGGGCTGGTCTGTCCCGGTTTTGCTGACGTGTTGCCATGACAACTGGTTCCGCGCAGGGTGGCATCATCGCTTCTCCTCTGCTTTTCTCTGTGGAGGACTCCCGATCACTGCTGGTGGGGATTAAGGGAACGGGAGAAACGCAGTATCGCAGAGACTGACAGAGAGGTTAATGTGGACCAGGCGAAGGCGAGGAACAGCGATGCAAAGCCAAAACAGGAGGGAGAACTGGAAGGTAAAAGAGATAAAAAAAAAAAAAAAAAGAAAGAGGGAGGGGGTGAGGGGACTAAAGGGAGGGGGAAAAAAAAAAGACAGTCTTATGACATCAGAAATAAAGCCCCTTGAAGTCTCCGAATCACTTCTCACATCGCACATTTTGTAGAGCGATTCAAAGGTCTGATGTCGCTCATGTTAATGCTCTACGTTTCAGAAACAAAGGAGACAATCAGCGCTTTTGTGGGTAGAAATAAGGTTGGCATTGTCATCTATCATCTATTGTATTAGTTTGGGCATATGTCAGAGCACATGCCCAAACTAATGGGATGAAGAACAGGCATTAAATCATAAAACACGGCTATAATAGGCCTAACATTTAGATCCCACACACTGAAGGCATTTTTACAGAATATGTTTCTGTCTCTCGTCAAAAATGAAATTTTCATCCAGTAACACATATGAAGCCGAGTGGCTTGACGTGATAGCATGACTGCAGCTGTGCAATACGAAATGGATGAGCAGGCATTGGTCAACATGTTGCATATGGTAATATATAACAGGATTTTCGCTCCCATTTATAAGATATGAAAGCAGCACCTAAGAGGAAACTCGGAGCTGAATGAATGCAAAAACTTAGCTGAGAACTTGCCACCCCTTTTAGAGAAAAAAGGTTTATTGAATTAATGAAGAATGTGGCAGGAAAACAAAAGAAATTTGAAGTTCCCAGCAGCCACTGCAGGAGTTCAGACTACTGAGACAGATTCTTTTTAGTGGGCTGGAATACATTTTGTGACAGTGGAATCAACTTCCTACAGTCCACTAACTGAGTCAGGAGGTGAGCGGCTACAGTCACTGAGAACGTGACCCGCCAGCAGACGGGACAATTGGAGAGCACAATAGGTTGGTAGGTTATAAGCCTAGTTTTTACTGCAAGCCTTTTTTTTTTTTTCAACCAGTGTTATTTCTACCCGAGAAAAACTACAACCGGTCGTGTTTTTGTCGATAGTATAATGATCCAAAATTTCCAAAGTTTTTAATCAAATAATATCAAATTATCCTTTGTTTTCAAATCAATGCCCCACCACCACCACATCAGTTAAGACACGTCTGTGTTTGGCATAAAAGAGAGTGGGTGTGGTGGTGGTGGTGGTGCTGGACAATTAATTGTAGAACCGCATAATTTTATCATTTATTAAAAAAAAAAGAATTCTCATTTTGTGTTGTGACCAAGATGTCATTCATAACCGTTATGTCACAGTGATTCAACTGTCTCGAGTGTCAGCTGCAGAGCCACATTCTGTTTCCCCAAGTACACTGCATCACAACCACGCTTTGGGGAGACCTCGACTGACACACTGAGGAAGTGGTAGAAATAAGCAAGAAGGGCAAGTAATAAGCGCATAATATACGGTGCATATGGGGGGGGGGAAAGACAGACGCAGAGAAAAAGAGGGAAGGGGTATGAAAAGAGACTGGTAAAACGGCGAGAATCGGAAATGTGGCGATGACGAGAGCCTGTTTATGTAACTGTCTCTCCCTAAGGCGAGGGCGAGAGAGAGAGGGCGCGAGAGAGAGAGAGCGAGAGAGAGGGCGAGCGAGCACGAGGGAGAGAGAGAGAGAGAGAGACAGCAACTCTGTAAAATGTACAAAAACACACTCCCAAAACTAGCAGAGTGGTCCCATTCTCTAGATATAGAGTGTTTTCTGCAGGCTAGCGAGCCAGGAGACCGAACTCTGTAAAAGTGGACTGACCTAAATTACACGAGAACTCTTAAGAATTCATCAGAAATTCTCTCAAACCTGGATCTTCACAAAATAATGTGTCATGTTGGTGAAAAAGAGGCAAAAGAGAATGGCAGGAACAGAGACATCTCAGGTATTCTGCACGTCCCGTTAATGAAACCCTCTGCTGCTTTTTTTTTTTTTAAAGGGCCTAACAAACATGTTGAACGCCATACCATAAACCAGCAATGGCAATCTGCAGTGGACTGGCAGTTTATGTACGCAACAACATATTGTATTTTGTTGGACAGTAAGACGATCCCAGATATTTCTTTTTTGAGTTTCATGGACATCATTTGAGAGCTGACAGTTATAGTTCTCTGCAGGTGGCGGACATGTGGCTCACATCATCCCGGCACTGGTCAAACATGAGGCACAACGTCTACAGCAATCCTCAAACTCAAGAAAGTAGAGTAACAGAGAAGCTAGCCAATGAGGCAAATGAACGGCGATCATTTTACTCAAAAACTGCACAAGCTGCAGGGATACAAACTCATGTTTGGGTTTCTGGTTAGAAATCTCACATTAAACAGGTGCCGTTAGAAAGAAGAGGACAGTAAAATAAAAAAAATAAAAAAATGAATCGATTCAGTGTACATTCTCCTCAGAGAGCATTAGAGAGCATGTGAGGTAAGGGGAGAATAATAAATAGGATGCCTAATTCAGGGCTTAGATTAGGAAAGTATAAAAGGGAGAAGGGGAATAAGGGAGTTAGAGAGACAAAGAGGTTGAATTAAAGATGAGATGGGAGAGAGAGAGCTAGGGGATGATAGTGCGTAGGTACTGAAGCAAGAGCAAATGAATGAGAGCGACAGTGGAGGAGTTGAAGAGAGGGGGAGGGAGGGGGAGAAACGCATAAGAATGGGATGCAGGGGGGAAGCGGTCATGAGGCGAATAGAGAAAATGAATAAGCAAATGCATTTAGGGATAGAATTGGCTGCTCCATCAAGAGCAGCCTGCCAATGTGTAGAGGACTCTTGTCTGTGTGCAGGTAGTAAAGAGAACTGATGAGGCGTTCGCATCCACACCAGCTACACAATACAGGCCAACTCTGGCTTTCCAGGTCTGCGTGTGCTCACCAATGCGGACTTTGACCGCAGCCAGTGGAAGCACCTGCGGTTCCATTCACGCCACAATTTCGGGACCCCGTCGCTCTGCTACGGAGGAAACGAGCGGCGGGTTGTTGCATTAACGTTCAAACCGCAACGGATCGCTGGAGATTTTGCACATTCAAATCGTGTTCGGGCGACCGCTGATGTAAAGCGCGAGCGAGCGAGCGGTGAATCTGACTTGACCGATACTACGTCCCGCAATCGGATAGCTGTGATCTGACCGCACCATGGGCCTGTCAATCAAACAGACACGAACCCAAAAACACTGCTTTTTGAAGCTTCTTTTCTCATTAAATGACGGAATTATTTTCAGATGTACCGTCAGAGAACTAACAAGAAGAGGAAACTGAAAGGAAGGAGTGACTTTCGCTAGCAAAACCGAAATAACCAGTGGAGAAAAAAATGTATCGACTTTGACTCGACGAATGGGAGTCTACGGAGCCGGAGGCTTTTTAGAGGCAACCTCTAATGGCACTCGGCGGTATTGCAGCCTCAGGCACTTCCGCATCGACCTCATTTTTCAGACCCGAAAGCTACATCCACTTTTATATACTGTCAATGATATCGGCATTGCAACGCCAGCAACATCATATTCATCAATGACAATGCATATTTACTGGAGGTCAGAGGTGTTAAAGGTAAGATAGTGCATGTCATAACCCTTTTAGGTGACACCAGGAGGGTGGGGGCAAAGTCAACCAGGTCTCATCTTGGATACCTTGCAGCTAATAAAACCAGAACTCATTAAGTGGGACAGGGTTTGAAGAGCCCAACCAGCATGGAGAGGATATAAATGGTGCCCTCAAGAAACAAATATTTAGCATTTCATTAGACGGCAGAGGAGGGGAGGGAAGCAGAGAGGCAGGGAGGGAAAACGTGAGGGAGGGGTGTTTCACTGCCGACCCATATTAAACAGAGTTAAGTGTGGCTCCAAGCAGGGGCCCTAAAAAATGTCAGTGTGCGTAAATGACTGTAACTTGCGTGCGTCTTATTTTTAGTGCAATCGTGAATAGCCCACCCCCCGTGTTGCTTCTTCCCTCAATTAAATAAGGACGAGTAGAGAGGACACCTGAAGCAGGGGGAAAAAAAATAAAAAATGTGCGGACTTAATGTTTTCACAGCATCTGCTTAATGACTCCAAAAATACACAAATGTCAGCTATCTGCGGGCAAAAATGTCATCGCTGCCTCTGTCCGTAAAGGATTTTCACATGAATGGCATGGCCAAAACATGATAGCAGGGTTCACTGCCGGGTTACAAGAATGTCAATTTAAGCCGTCATCTAAATGATGAAACACACTTTAAAACCTTCAGAAGTATTTTGATACTTCTACAGCTTTCAAAAAGAATGAACAGGTAAACATACGTTATAATAGAGATTTAAAAGGGTATTTCAAAGGGTGTATTGTCAGGGATGAATGTAAACGCCTACGGCATTTAAATTAACACCCTCGTTGCATCAAGTACAAGGTAATAACCTTTTCTGCAACTGACTAATCACAGCTCTGCAGTCTGAGGTCAAATATGTCTGTGTTCAAATTCAAGGCTCAGTGCCTGTATTGCATGCACTCATTCTAGTGGAGGTAGGAGGCAGTCAGCCACAACCAGTCCTCAGCAAACCAAGTGGAAAAGTGTCTCCTTACAGTGTCCCAGGAGGGACTCGCCAGGAAAAAAGAAAAGGAGAGCAAATAATCCACTAGGCCCAAATCCAGTCAGTGGATGTCCTTCACACTCAGCAGCAGAGATGGAGGAGAAATTGGGGCAGAGAGAGAGAGAGAGAGAGAGAGAGAGAAAAAAAAAAAAGAAGAAGAAGAAGGAGGGAAGCCCCGAGATATAAGAGGCAAGAGAGGGATGCAGAAAGAGAGACCTGGGGGTTTGTGTTTTTCTATTGCGGGTGACGGAGCCGAGCATGTGTTAATCAGCCATAATGCAACGCGCTATGTCATATCACATTATGCTCTCTGCCAGCGTATCACCTCCTCTCACTCTTTTCAGCCTCGTCTCATGGCCTCAGACCTTCATCCCGAGAGCGGAGGGGAGGGGAAAGGAGGGGGAGGGGCGTCGAGGGGGTAGGAGAGACTGCCGGAGTTATTTCTGCACTGATGAACCAGAGGCAGCCGCAAACCTGCCCCTGGGGACCTCTGCTAAGAGCCCGCAAGAATCCTGCGCATGACTGGAGTAGGGTAAGCACGGGGCCAAGGACATAGAGGCAAATGTATATAAACAAATGCACATGCTCATACTCATAATAACCAACAAGCACATGGATATACACACACAGAAAAACGCACACGTGGACACTACGGACCCGCGAGCAGACGGCTCCCACAACGGAGCAGCACCATCACACAAAGTGCACGAAGAAAATGTCGCACAAAACGAAAAAGGCCTGCTTCCTGTTTATATGCTTCATCGAGTAGAACGTCTCATCCGAGAGTGTCCGTGTTTCTCAGGACTGGCCTGATGTCCTTGTGGCTGGATGCATTTTTCAGATGACATTTTCAATGTCAGCGTGTAATCCTGCAACTCGTGTAAATGTATAATTCAGCGAGCAGAAGGTGAGACTGCTGTCATTGAGTGTGTCTCTTGCTCACAGAAACCCAAGTTTGCGCGCCTCCCTGCCCGAATGGCGACCGCCGGAGAGCCCGGCTGCGCGGCCGGCCCACGTGTGCCAGGTCAGAGTGAAGCAGATAGAGAAGGAACGAGTGTTTGAACGTGATTTTGCAAGATTGCGAAGTGGAGCTGACGGACTGCTGAATTTGCAGCTTGGAATTTGGGAAAAGGAAGATGAAGAGACACACCCACACACAGAGAGAGAGAGAGAGAGAGAGAGAGAGAGAGAGAGAGAGAGAGAGAGAGAGAGAGAGAGAGAGAGAGAGAGAGAGAGAAATGGGAGTTGGGGTGTAAATAACACCCACATCACTGGGTCCACTGATCTCTTTCTCTGTCTTCCCGTCTCCCCGCCTCGGGGCACTGAGGGTCCAGCTTGCCGACTAAAGTGGGAGGTGGTGTCCCCGGAGAGTGTGTGCATCTGTACGCCTGTGTGTGCACCGTCTGTCTGCACAGGCTCAAAGTGTGTTTGAGTAAGCAGGAAAGAGACAGTGAGAGTATGGTGTGTGTGTGTGTGTGTGTGTGTGTGTGTGTGTGTGTGTGTGTGTGTGTGTGTGTGTGTGTGTGTGTGTGTGTGTGTGTGTGCGGATGTGTACACAGCACACTGAGAATCATATTATGTAATCTTTTAGCCATGTGAAAAAGCCTCTGTCAGCTCTTTGCTTTTGTGTGGTAGGTGGTTCATTTTGTGCATACTGTGCGCTGAAGAAAGGTGACGGCAGGGGGGAACTCGCACGCATGCATGCAGCATGGCATGGTAAACAAACAGAAAGGAAACGGTACGCGGCGGTGTACAAATACATACAAGTGGCATTGTGCACATACGGATGCAAAGGACGCAACGCAGACGCACCGACTGAAGCCCGGGAATTAGCGGTACATATAATAGAGGGTACAGGCCTTTCCCATCTTTTCCAGAGATGTAAGGTCTCACATGGGTCACCTCTCCCATTGTGACCACCCTGCAGGCGATAATGTCCCCTCGCTGTGATCCCGCTGTCCTTTCACACTTGCCAACAAACCCTGCAACCTTCATCTTGGTTGTGTATTGACACACTGGCAATGGGGCCAAACGTTCTCTCACTGAAAGTGTCGGTGATTTCCAGTGTGGGATATGAGCCCTGAGCCACTTGATCTGAAAGGTGATAGGGCGATCGTAAAAGCTTTAGTGCCGTCTTGCTGTCGTTTTTTTTTTTTTTTTTTTTTTTGTCGTTGCTCGGTACGAGAAAAAGGGTTTGATTTGATTATAAATTTGATTGATTGGAATTAGATGGGGATTAAATACTGCAGCAGTATTATTTATGAATTTGCAAATAATAAGCAGATACTGATATCTATATTGATTAGTTAAACGTATTATGATGAGTGAAACTGGTGCATTCTAATAAGCCTGCCGTGGCATCACAGTGCTTTACGTTTATTCATGAGGTTTTAACTACTAGGATCAAATCAGATCTCGACGACAGACCACACTGTTATTTGCAAGTGAAGAGATCTGCTTCGGTGTGTCCATACATCACCAACCTATCTGCATGGGTTGCTGTGGTAACGACGTACGTGCAGCTACACTGGTGACGCAGCTTTCCAAAACAGAAGCTGCCGGCACGGAAGTGGCAGCAGACACGTTGTTTCGGCTCCTGTCCTTGGAGTGGTTATCTTTGTGCTCTAAAGCACGGAAATCTTCGCTTTCTGATAGCGCTCTGCTAGACTCTGCTCACTCTGGATATGACACCGTCTCCGCGTGTCACGTTGCAAGTGACGCAAAAAAAAAAAAATCCAATTTGAGCCGGACTGAGATTTCAAACCACCTCTGAATGCAGTTTGGAACCAGATTGCATTTCATGTGTTTTATTATTATTTATTTTTTTGCTGTTCAGACTTTTAACAAATCCATCCTGATACATTCTGGATATGACAAAATTCGGATTTGGGCTGTCAGCCTGAACATAGCCTTAGTTTCTGAGCATGCTGTTTGCTATTTGTGTTGTATTGTGCTCCATTGTTGTGTGCTGTATTGTACAATACATTTGCAACTCGATTCTCTCGATCCAAATATTTACATAATCATTAGAAATATTGGCTGTCTCTGACTCAGAAAAAATACCTAAAACACAGGCAACATTGTTTTGAATGGAGCACACAAATCACTTGATTCTCAAACTAGGCACAAAAGGTGCTTTGACCACAGTGGGCTGAGGACTGCTGCACCGTGAGTCACCGGGCTGTTCTCACCTGTTCATTGCTACTCACAGCTACAACACTGTGTTCCAGCCAGAGACATAATGTTGAGAGAAGCAGAGGCCTTGGAGTTCAGTCGTTATTTGATTAGTAATTGCTGTTGTTCTGGACGGGTTAACACTGTGGAAGATGTACTTAAAACGTAAGCAATACTAGCATCAGTAGATTGCCCGTGGATGGGATAATGCTGTGACTTTTGGCACACGGTTATCTCCTAAAGGGGGAAAAAAAAAAAAGACTCTCCTGACACTCCATCTTTGAGACCGAATGCTCCCTCTGACCCCATTCTGTTCTCCCATTGGTTTTCTGGTATTTGAAAGGGCCTGCGCACATTGCGGGACACTAATATGCATGCGTTTCAAACTATCAAGAAATTAAAAAAAACACATAAGCAGAGAAACAAAACTTTGCAATACATTTGTAACTCGATTCCCTACAGGTACTTCATTCTATGAAAAAAAAAAAGGTATCCTGTCATTTACAGGTACACAACTTGTCAGAGTGACTGCTGGGTGGTGTGACATTAGTAACCTTGAATCAGCAGTTTTAAATAAAATACCTGCATTATGCATGGTGTGCACAATGCACGCAATATGCATTTCTGAAAGACTCCGACTTAAATTTCAGGCCCCGTCGCTGGAGACAGACAAAAAATTTAAAGAAAAAACAAACCTCAAAACAGACACTGGCCAAAGTCCAAATGTATTAAATTAAAATGAGCTGGCACTGGCACTGTATCACCACACAAAGTGCCTTTCTTTTTTTATCCAAAGTTCACTCATTCAAAGTCTCACAGCAGATTCTTCTGAAATGGTTCCAAAAAGCAATTGAGGAAATGCAAACAAGCTGTGGATGGTCATGACCCTGAGAAGAGAACCAAAGCTGCAAAGATAGATTACACTATACTAAGAACAGCCTTTTCTATTACTTCATTATTACCTTCCAGCAAACAGGGGAAATGTGTTGCACACTAAGAAGCCAAGAGTTCAGGGAATGGTAATAAAAAACGATTTCAGGCAAATGGGAATCCATATGTTAATAAATAAAGTCTTTAAGTATGATGTGTAATCAAAGAAAGCTTTCTGGCATTACATTAAACACTTTAAAAGGAAGTGAATTTCATTCAACAGTCGTCTGATATAAAAAAATGACATAGCAGGAAGTTGGACCAGACTTCTCTACAATGATTTGAATTGGGACAAAAGAAGAAGAAACCTCAATAGTGTTGAGAAAATCTTACAAAATCAGCACTTTGCTCCTTCAGAATAACTTCCTCCACAGTCCTTTCAAAAACAGCTGCGGGATTTCATTTTCATCCCAGCATGATGAGCACTTTCCTCCGCTGCCGTTCCCTCCCGTTGCCTCTTAAATGGACTGGACAGGTGTCAAGCCCGGTCATTAAGTGAGTATCACTTTCTGTGATTGGCCATGTCACGGCCGTTGTTCCTGTCTCAACACCATACAGCCTCCATTTGTTAAATCACAAGGCAACAATGACAGCAGTAAGCAATACAGAGATGGCAGAGAGAGATGACTGGAATGCTAATAAGGGAGTGCAATCATCCTGCCTGCCCCCCAAATGTCATTAAATCTCACTTTTTTTTTTTTCCACAGGGCCTAATGCAATTTTTGAGCGAATAGGAATAACAGTAATTATTTCAGGATGGCCTAAAATTTCTCTGCGGAGTGAGAACAGCTCGGAAACTAACACCAAAATGGCCGAAGTTAAGAGGAGATCATTTGCAGGAGGAGCAAAGGGATTTGGCAAAAAAAAAAAAAAAAACATTTGAGAAGGAATTTGGTAGTCAGAGTCAGTATGAGCTAAAATTTGGTTATTTGACTTGAAGCCTACATAGATGAGCTACTTTAATATTAATCCCCAGTATTTTTCCATGATATTGCCTGGTGACTGCTACAGGTTATTTCACTGAGAGGCAAAGAAAATGCGAATGGAAAGAGAGAGAGAGAGAGAGAGAGAGAGAGAGAGAGAGAGAGAGAGAGAGAGAGAGAGAGAGAGAGAGAGAGAGAAAAGATTGCAACCCTGAAAGCATTTCAATGGCTTCAGGGCTTAAGAAACCACTGAGCATGGAATTAATAGAAAAAGGGACTGTCATCCATGGAAACCAAACAAGGCTGCTCATATGTACTTCTCTGTAGACCATTTACAGAAGACTAAGACTCAGCATGCTCCATACGTAACAGACAATGGTCCTTCATTGTTTAAAACCTGTGTTTTGTCTAATTACACAATGTACATCGCTCCAGGTAAAATATATATATATAATATACGTCCAATGTTGGACGTTCATAGAAATGACAGAATGCGAACCATAGACAATCGTCAGAGTAAGACCAGTCCCCTGGAGGTGAACTTCCTACAGCCTGAACTCAAAGAGTCTGAGACCAATTAGCTTTGCTAAAAGCCCAATTATCTTGATTCATCCTGTTTAGCCAGGTGTGTGATATGCTGACAGCAGAAAAGAAAGATGGGGCTTCTGCACGGTCTTTTGAAAACACAATTATTTATTTTTAAGAAATCATAAATAGAACGTAAACAGGTTTGGGATTCACTTTAAGAGGTGGGAACAGAAATGAAAAGAGAGTACAATTGCACTCTTCCACTATAGTCAGAGATAATAACAATGTAATCATACAATGTATGTAAAGGTCTTTACATAGTGGAGATGTTTGTTTTTCGTGCAAGTAATTCTCAGATCCATATATTTTTTAAACAGATTGTTTTTATCTTTCCAGAAACAGGTGGATTTTTTTCTGAGCTTTCGCATCACGAGTAAACGCATCATCCAATCACATTGTGCGGAAGTGGATCGTAATGATACTGTTGAATGTTTGTGCCTCTAGTCGCCTGATGTTATATGACAAAGACAACAATCTCAAAGACAACGCCTGGAGCAGCTTCACCCAACAACGAGGCTGTCGGGATAGTGAGAAGTTGATGTAGTTTAATTTTGAATGGAGTGGAGTTGGTAGTCACGGCAGGTTTGGCTGACGTATTAAAATCTGCTCTTCTTTTGTCGAGTGAGGAGAAGCAGGACGAGATCGTGATCAATGGATGATATTGAATCCATTATTTTTCTGAAGAATGAGCTGACACGAATCTATTCAAACCTTTTTGTGAACAGTTCACAAATTCACATGGCTGCTGGTATGAATAGTTTTGATGCATAATATTCACAGGAGAGTATTCCCCATTTTCATGTATATTTGTCATGGCTCGGTGTGTAAAGACGTTAAAGTCAGCCAATTACAACAAATTCACATGCAGCTTTGCAGAGTACAAAGATGGTTGATCTGGGCCGTGTGTTCATGCTTATTTGTAAACAGGACTGTTTGTAAAGTGACAGTCAAGTCGGCTGGAATTGCAACTCTGTGAACCACTTGGGGGGGGTAGGAGGGGGGCAAATGCTGAAATAAGATTATGTACTTCAATCAGGTTCCACCAAGGACACGTCACAGAGCTCAATGTCAGAACGATGCTGCTTCCAGTGCTTTTGACGAGTGTTGTTGATGGACAGATGAAGTATAAGGAATGGCAGCACCAGGTCCTGGGTTTATGTTTCTGGAAAAAAACAAAACGAATGTTCTTCCCTCAAAAAGGACACAAGTGACGCAGACTGCAGTCCAGGTCCACAAACTGTAAATCAGCTAGGGGTAACTGGGGCATAGCTGGGATTCGATGATTAGATGAAGGACAGAAGAAAAGAGAACAAGCGAAGAGGGTGAGCGTAAGGAAGTGAGAACACTAAAGAGATTAGAGAAAAGACAGTGGTCTGTGAAGAGGGCTGAGCCGAACTGAAGGAAAGGGGCGGGCAGTGATGAAAAAGAGAAGAGCCCCGTGACATGAAATATCTTTAACAGGGGTTGTCACATCCTCTTTTGCTCTTTCTTTTTCCACTCCCTCTCTTTCCCATCCTCCGTTCACCCACTCTTTGAGACCCATCGGAGTGTGTTAATTTCCTTCAAGGTTGGGTAATTACAGCAAAAAAGCCCTTGCTCAACAGAAAGCCCACTTTGGTTATTATTGAGGGCCCATTGTTGATTCACCTCTTTATAATTAGGCCACTCCAATTACTCGCATGTTTCCTCCCACTGCCAATTTATAGGTACTAGGTTGCCTTTTATCAAGTAGACGTATGCCTTAATTTAATATTTACTGTAAATACACAAGCGAAGAGCATTCGACTTTGCAGGAAGGTGAAAATTTCTGTTTTGCAACGCAGAAACAAGAGCTAAAAGTGTCAATGATCCCACTTCTTAATTTCAGAGTTTATTATTTCATTGTTCCGTTTCTGAAATCTAACAGTCCCATGTGGCATTAAGTGAATATTGACGAACCAACTCCCCACACCTGTTCAGTCTTAGGAGAACTTGAACAAAAGCTACAGCCAACATCTCTACAGTCAAACTCCCTGCTTCCACTCTGAGCCGAACTGCTGCTATGCTGTCAAATTTATTTCTCTCCGCCTTGCAGCAGGGGAATACTGGAACATCATGAATAGCTGCGATGAGAGGTCTCATATTACAATGACAAAATGCATTGGTTTTTTTTGTTTTTTGCAAAGAGTCTAATTTGCAGAGGTGCCTGGTAAGCAAGAATTAGTTTTTCTGCCCCTAGGAGAATCCAAATATACACAAAAAGGCTTCACAAAACCAGGCAGGAGATTTAAGAGGAGGGCACGGGCACTGCCTTGGCAACGACCGACTCCGTTGTTAAAACAACATAAAATAAGCTTATACAGTGAACCAGGTCTGTCCTCTAGCTGAATCATGTAAATGTGAGCAGTGAAAGCATGACAATGAGAATTCTCACAGGGCAGCGCGCCTCAGAGAGATTTATGTAAACAATAGCATAGCCATAAATACATGTAATAGGAAACAGAATTAGGAGTGAGCCTTCAGCATGTGGGGAGAGTTGGGTTTGCTGTGAGGACTGTTCCAAATATTGTTCCAAGAGATGCTGATATGCAAGATTAAAATATGCTGAGCGTGAGAAAAGTCTCTCTTTCAAACCCTTTGGAAAGCTTCATTTAGAACACAATCACTTTGTCCCATTGGTCTCATTGGAGCGAAATCTCATATTCACTTAAGTCACCCGACCTAAGCAGTTTTGGTTCAGGATGCAGCAAGCCTCAATCCCCCCTTGTTGTCCACGATCCCTGCTGGACCACCAACGCAAAGTTTTACTTAATGAGTGAGTGTGTGTGTGTGGGTGTGCGTGTGAGTATGCGAGTCCACTTCATTACGACAACCTTGTTTTGTTGTACAGACGCCTGACACAGCAGTACCACTGACGTCTTCCATATCTACAGCCGTAGGGACAATAAAGAGAGGGCAATGAGAAGAGAGGAAGGAGAGGGAGGGCGACGGGAAGAGATGCAATCTTGCCCTACCTAGCCTCAACCTACACACACACTGACAAAGAGCAGCCACGACTTCAAAAGGGGAAGACGGAGAATGAAATTGCCAAGCTCTCAGCTTTTCTCGAGATGGTCTCTACGGGTTAATTAGAACACCAAGTCCCACCTCATCTGCCTTCAAGTTGCATAGTATGCATTCGCGCACACATGCAACTCACTGCCCCTGTGCTGTGCTACGCTAACACAACACAACACCACACCACACCACACCACACACACACACACACACACACACACACACACACACACACACACACACACACACACACACACACACACACACACACACACACACACATCAGGCTGTGGTTGATCTGTCCACCGGTGCCTGTGGCAAACTAACATCAAACATAATCACCGTCTGTCTGGTCAATTCAGGCCTCATTCTGCCGTCTTTCCTCACGGCCCTGTCCGCACTCAGGTTAGCTCAAGTCAAAACCTTGTGGTGAAAGTCAATCTGTCTCGATGCTGCAAAGGGAGTTTGGAAACCGGTAGTGAAATTGTTATCGGAGGTGTCAGGAGCGCGCCTTCGTGCTGCGGCTAGATTTAACATGGCAGCATCTGTGTGCTCACATCGCCGGCGAGATGTTTTTCTTCTTTTTTCCTATAGCAGACAAAGGTTCACCTGCGCACCACTCTCAAGATATTTAACTTTCAAGGATTTGAGGGGGAAAAAATAAGAAAGAAACTTGGGCGGAGAGTAATTGCAAAAGAAATTTACATAAAAAAAAAAAAAAGAGGCGAGCCAAGAGCATGCAAGACACAAAGTAGGGAACACACTGACTATGAACATGATAGATTCTGGGGAGGGGAACAAGAACACAGCCCCTTCTCGGCTCCAGCGATACATCACATTTATATGGCGAGAAGAGGCATTTGTGTCTCCTCAAGGACCCAGGGAGGTAGAAGTGAGTGGAAGAGAGAGATTGGGGGGTGGGGTGGGTGGGAGAGAGGGGGGCGGGGGGAGAGGGGGAGAGAGAGAAGAAATAAGTTAAGGAGAAGGGAGAGAAAGAGGACAATGGTGACAGCTGGCCGGCCACTTGGTGCATCTGCCAGGGGTGACTCGTGGCGCCATAATGAAAATGCAGGGCGAGATCAGGATCACTGTGAGAGAGGCCTCCATCCATCAAAGGACTCCCATTGAGGAAAAGAAGCTTCAATGATAAGAAATATGTGGCGAATTGCAACCCTGAAAGGCGCATTTTCACAATACTGCAGCTGTAACCGGCTGTGTGTTATAAAATGTTAGTGACATTTATGTTGCCACCAGAATGACTTGATGTTATATCTCATCATTCATAAACTGTTATTGGAACAAAGAGCTTTTTATTTGCCTCGCTTCACTTCCGAAGGATCCTCATTTATGTAGAACTGCACTTTTACCTCTTATCGTGAATTTCTAGTTTGTCACCGAGGTTCAATCATTTAGCTTGTAAGGAATGGACACACTAAAACACAGTATGTCCGTAGGCAGCCAAAGGTCACCTTGGATCCGAGTGCTGCTGGTTGCTGTGACACAACTCTGTTTTTCAATTAAGTGCCTGAGAAACAGGAGCCTGAGCTTTATGTACATCTAAACAACACCGCACTAAATGTTATGCTGGTTATCCAAGTCTTACTTGAATTAAATTTAGTGTGGTACCAACGTGAGGTACGTTCAAATAAATTCTTTCACCACTTGAAAGCTTCATGAGGACAGTTTTATGTCAGTTGGGAGTCGTAATTTTGACTGATTTATTAGGACGTGAGGTACTTTCTGCTCCCGAAGCATCTAAACGAGACCTACCTTCTCTTTCCTCTGTCGGCATGCGTCCTCTGCTGAGACCAGGGTTTTGTAGTAGGCGCTGCGCTCGGCTGTAAAGTGGACCTTGGACAGAGCGTTTTCTACCAGCGCCACAGACAGATTCACACCCTCGATGTGCAGCCAGCCAATGAAGTTCCCTGCTTTGTCCATGCTCTCAACTTCAACTTCCACCTGCAACACAAGAGTAGGAGGGGGAGGGGGGGGGAGAGAGAAAAGAAGCTCAGTTAATGTTCTGTATCAAGTTTAGGTTTGCGATTCCTTTCCAGCAATAAAGTGGAGGGGGTCCTCTGAGGAGACGCACTGTTCCACTGTTCTTAAATAGACACATCAGTGGAGATCTGTGAACTTTCTTTTGATTTGACAACACACACACACACACACACACACACACACACACACACACACACACACACACACACACACACACACACACACACACACACACACACACACACACACACACAGATTCTGTTTCACCACACATTTCCCAATCAGAGGTCTGCGGTCAGCAGGACACATTTTTGTGAACACAAAATCCCGGCAGTGGCCCGAGCAGTATTCACAGCTTTCTATTGGCACTGTAACTATAGAAACCACAGAGCCTGCATAAATTGTGTCACTATTAGTGACTTGAAATTAGTGTTGCGTTTGCACTTCAGCCTTGATTAAGACTTTAAATATCTTCATCCTGCTTCTTTTTTTTTTTTTTTTTTCATAATGTAAATCATTTTCAATTAGTGACAGCCAAGTTGCTGTTCCCTAAAGTAAACAAATGAGGGCAGTGGAATAGCTAACCCTGCTGACAAAGTAGGAAAGACCTCCCAACACTGCCTATGAAGGACTAGAATGAAATTCTGCCTGTTCAGGCTAATTATCTATTCATTATGTTTTGTTTCATAAGTGATGGACGATCGGGGAAAGGAAAAAAAGAAAAGAAAAGAAAAATCAATCGATTTTGTTTTTTTCCCCCCACTGTAAAGTCAGCGAGAAAGTAAGAGGGCAGGTGTGGTGAGGAGATAGGGAGAAGTCAAGTGATTAAGGCTCGGACTGCTTCGCCCTGCAGTCACAAGGGAAATCTGAGGGGAATTAAGTTTGTAAACTGCTCTGCCTTGTTCTCAGCTAAAATAAAAAGCTTTATTAGTGAATGCATTATCTGCTCTATTAGTAAGCATAAAATTGACAGCGCGTGCATGTAGCAGCGACATGCATATATTTGCACTTTCTGGGTCTACGGAGGTATTTTTGTGTCCTTATTATGCAAGAAGAAGAAGAAAACAAAAACAAAAAAAAACGCATTCCAAAATCGATTTTGTGAGTAAAAGTGTATGAATTGAAAATAAAATCAGTAGTGTTGCAAACACATTTGCTCTTACAGTTTTTCTTATGAAACTAGACTTTAGTTGCAAATCAACTACACTACATCCAGTCGAGGCACCAGGAAAAAAAAAAAAAAAAAAAAACCTGCCACAACATTGGCATAACCTCCCAGGTCCTGACCGTGATACAGTCAAAGTTTACTCATACCTCGTCTGACTCAGTATAATCTGCTTTCTCTGTCTTTCTCTATTCCTCTCTGCTAACTCAGATACTCACCCCATTTCATCTCTCTTTGTATCTAAGTGCAGAAGCAGTTACATAACCAGGCTATAAGAGTGGCACTGGTCCTCTGAGCATCCAAATGCCAGATTCAGAAGTGGGCAAGTGCTGGAAAAAAGGCTAAGATGGCTAGAACCAACTTAACGGCTACCAGCTACCGTTAACGCAGGCAAATGCAAAACAAAAATAAAACAATACTGACAACTAAGAACGACACTCAAAGCTCAAAGCAAAAATTCCAGTTTAAAGGAAGAAATTGACACTCGGCTCGAAGCTGTCTATTGTGATTGGAGGGAGATGATGTCGAGCTTCACTTCAGGACAAGATGCTGCATGTTCCACAAAGTGTTGATCACAGTAAAGTCTGCACAATAAAAGCTCCTACAAAGACAGTGGCACTAAGAACAGTATTTCTGCAGGGGTGAAATTGTACACTTTAACGTTTCGTTACAAGCGTGTTTAGATATTGTTGATAATTTAATCATTCTCTAATTCAACTGTTGGAGGAAAGCATGATTAAAATGTAAATATGGGAAACTACATGACAGATCAAATCAGCTCAACCAGATATTGAGAACCATTGTAAACATGTGACAGTGGGAGGTAAAGATACGCTGTGTGGAGGAAACTGTTCAAATCAAATTAATGGCAACGCACACACCAAGGTCTTACACTCTTTCAAACGTAATAGAACAAATTAGTCTTTGTTCTTTCCCAGACCACTTATACAGGAAGCTTCATTTACCACATACTGCCAACCTTATGGAAAGAAAATTAGACTGCTACTGACGATGGCACTCTGACGTCAGCACGATGACTCCAGTCAGCGCCTGCAGGGGTGGCGTTACTGCGCACAGCATTAACAATAACAAACAGGTCTATTGAGGGAGGTCAGTGCAATACTAGAGTGCTTGCCGAATGAAAGAGACTTGATTGACAAGCAGCAGCAAATTCAACCGGCTACAATCACACACACCAACCTGTCAGGTACACACCGAAAGGACTTGTTGTGTGCCTCAGAGTCCTGCTGTGGCATCAGCCAAAAGATAAGTGGACAATTCAACATTTATCTTTAAAGGTACAGAGAGTGGTTCACAGATTGAAGTCAAAATATATCAGAATTATATGAACCAAGACCTTGCAAGTGTCATTAAATAAAAAGAAACCAGCATTTCACCTGGCAGTGGGAAAGACCAAAGAGGCTAATGAAGAGGTCAAATGTGAAATTACAAAGGACAAACAGAGCAGAGGCCCAATTTTCCACTGGTTTAATACTATCAGTATGGAGAGGCTTTAAATCCAGTGGAATCGTACATTGTATCTGGTAGCACAATATGTGGCAAGTGGACTGATCACTGATCAGTTATCCAATGAATAATCATTACCAATAACAACATTTGTATTATGCTTTTGACTTGTTATACGTTTTTTTTTTTTTTTTTTTTTATAACATTACCTTGACATACTGTTCTGCTGTTAATGTAATCAGGTTACAGCCTTACTGACTATTAGATAAAATGCATTATTTTAAGGCAAAGTTTTAAAATCTATCAACATAGCAAATTCTCATATTTTTGACATTTTATAGAAAAAACACATTGAAATAATCAATATAAATCTATTGTGAAACCGATCGTCATTTAATGATTATTGTAACCAACGAGGAATTCCTCCCGCATTACTCCATCATCGCTATGTTGCGTGAGGAAACAGTGCCACCCTAAAGCTCAGGACCTGAATCCTGAATGTCAGAGTTTTACAAATACATCACATAGAATAGAGTTCCTCCTCCATTCAAAGTAAATAGCCTCGGTGGTAATGTGGAGAGGACAGGGGAGGCGGAGTGGAAACTGCTTTGAGTAGAGCCCAGATGGTTCCCAGCGGAGGCCTCCTCCGAGCCAAGATGGCTCCCGCCGGAACACAAATGGGCTCTGGTAATCTCATAAATGCTGGGATTGTGTCGACACAGTGGACAGAAAAGAGAAAAAGCAAAATACGCGTACACACAAAGCTCTGCACATGTGCGTGCAAGCGCATACACATGTGCAGTCACTCACAAGTACAAAAGACAAAAGCCATTTAGTACCATTGAAGTGAGACCCGGCCCAAGGGCATGTTTTAAAACTGCAGCAGATTTAATTCACTTAGCTGTTTGAAAGTGAATAAAAAAAAATCTCGCAAGACTGCGGTGGGTGACGCGTCATGTCAGAGCCAAACCCTGCACTAAAATCAAATGGAGGAACACAGTGGGCTGGCAATTTAAAAATTGGCAAGCAATGGGATTTCCTTTTATCATCTCATCCAAACAAAACAAATTTTAAATACCTGGAGGGGGGAAATGCAAATGGCTAAATAAGCAAAAGTTAGAGAACTGAGAGTGCTGATTTTTTTCAAGCCATTTAAGAACCCATGAGGGTCCAAACTGGCACAGGAGTTAAAAGCTCGATTCAAGTATTGCTTTACGCATACATTATGTGCAATGCATCCTCTAATCAGGAGGAGAGAGCAGACTGTATGCAGTACATAATGCAAGGCACGTAGGAGATTAAACTGTCAGTCAGAGCTTTCAATCATCGGTGACAGCAGCTCAGCCACAACTTAAATCGGAGTTTTAGTGCTTGTTCCCATTACTGAGATCACAGTTATCGCCATAGAGATTTAAGTTAGCGAGAGTCAAATTACCAATTTTGGTCGTAAATTTTAAAGGCCAAGGTTTGGATGGTAGCAAGTCTAGCGTTTGTTTCCGAGCGTACCGCAGGCTGCTGGTGTGTGTGTGTGTGTGTGTGTGTGTGTGTGTGTGTGTGTGTGTGTGTGTGTGTGTGTGTGTGTGTGTGTGTGTGTGTGTGTGTGTGTGTGTGTGTGACGGAGCGAAAAGTGTGAGAAAGTTTGCGAGTACCTGCTTGTCAAAGAGGGGCCTGTAATGTGCAGATGCAAACGGCGAACACGGGGAAAACAAACTGGCAGGTGCAGACGTTTGGGAATGTCTTCATTCATTCTCATTAAGCAACTGAAGGCGCCCGCTTTTATGGCTAGTGCACTCTGCCACTTAGCTTGGCTCTCTCAAGCCTAAGTGTGCTGGTGTGTATTAAATAAAATCAAGTGAAAATATCAATAGTTCTTAAGCAGCCAATCATGTGTTGTGCCGGAGTAATTTAGCAATACCGGCAACGGCCATCTTTGTCCTACTATGTTCTCTTCTGTCCTCTGTGACCCTGACTCAGGGAACACCAATAACAGGCAAATGGATAGAACCAATGGGAGAGGCAGAAAAAAAGAAAGTGACTTGAGTCACTCCCACTTATAGCCCTGTGCTCATCCAGCAGAATAAGCCATCTATTAAACTGAGCCTTGGTGAAGATTGAAGGAGTGATGTGGAGGCGTGTGCTGTGTCTATATGTCTGAGTGTGTAAGTTGTCCTTTGTGCGTGGGGTCAAAAAAGATGAAACCTCCTCTGAGGAATGAGTGATCCTAAACCCTAGATTGAGGTGCAAAGTAGGGAGAAAGGGGAGAAAAGGGGGGAGAGCAGTCGGATAATCTCTCTACCTTCATTCATATTCCTAACCTTCCCTTCCCTATTCACTTAAAAAAATCAATGGCTCTGAACACTTAATTCAGAGTCATGAATGTCACATGAAAAGGGCAGTTTGTCCTTTAACTGGGCACGTGGATTTAAGTAGAGAAATCTGAGCATTGATAAGTCAGCTTCGCTGCTCTGGGCCCAGTCTTGCATGAGGACTCCATTTGCGGGTATGAACAGCCCAATCTGACAAAAGTCCATCATTTCTCAATAATGCCCTGCATTCTAGTTTATAACCTTTTTTTTTTTTTTTTTTTTGTAACAGGACACTCAGAGATCCTTTCTATGATACATTTGTAACACCCCAAGCAAGACGTACAACCAACTCTGATCAGATTTCAACCAAGAATCAATATTTAGTGAAGGTGTTCTGTTCGGCGGAGATAATTAATCAGAGCTAAATTGCAGACTGAATCAAACTGTGCAGGGTGACAGATGACCAGGGAGCAAAATAATGGACTGGTAGGTAATAAATACACTATTAGTGTTGACGGAGTTGCTTAAAGCCGTGAGAGCTATGTGAAAGGGAACCTGCTGGGCTCCAAACTGGTCCAGCAGACGATATTAACATTTGTGTTTCAGATGTAGATTGTGAATCTGTTCTGATGGTTCTGTAATTGTTCACACGCTAGAGAGCAGGGGCAACAAATTTGTAGTGCTGTTGCTGCTTTCGCGAAGCACCCACAGTCATTTGCTAGAAAAACACCAATCGCATCAACAACTACACCCTCTAAAAATCATCCCACAGTCCATTATCAATAGTGCATGGCCATTACTAAGGTCCATAAACTGCTGTTAATGGAACAGAGTAGACACAGCATGCCGAGGCGACAGGGGCATGTGCTAGATCCCTCTGAAATAATGAAACGGTTCGTGTTTATTTAAAGGCATTTTTTTCAGATAAAGCTATCCTGACGTTCTACTTTTCTAAAAGGGAAGACTTCTCTATTTTAACCACTGTACTCGTTCAGTACTTGAATCACCGCCTCACGCCAGGGTTCCCTTCCTATAAAACAGCTAAATGTGCTAGCATGTTACTGTGGTCCAATCGAGAAGGGAAACGGCCAGTCAGTCCTGGGAAAAATCTATAAATATAGATCACCTTTAAAAAAATAAATAAATAAATAAAAAAACAACAGCAGCAAGAGACAGACAAAGAATAAATGAATGAATTAAACAAACCGCTATTGATCCCTTAATGGCATGGATCAGGCAGGGATGTAAATAGTGTGTTAATGGGGCCTGTAATTAAAAAAATATTTAAAAAAAAAAAAAGAGCAGCTGCAGCCAGTCTTAAAGAGAGGCGAGCAGGAAAAACTGATGAGCTGTGTAGGCCCCACTACAAAAAAAGGTAACAAGGGCCAGAGACTCTAAAAGAGTTCACCCCATCAAACTCTGGCTGAATATGGACTATGTTTATATTGATATCTGCTAATAGGAATGGCCTATATGTTTTTTTTTTTTTTCCCCAAACGCACTTGACATTTTTATACAGCATGCTGGAATTGTATTTTTTGTTTAGAAATGGGATTTCCTTTTATCTCTGTATCCACACAAAACATTTAACAACTAAAACATCAACTCAACCAAAAGCGAAAAGGACCGGGCGAGGTGAAGCTTCCCTTGCGGCTATCCTCTGCCAGTAGGATGCCTGTGGGTGGGGATTATTGAAACTAGGTTGGTTCATTAACTATCGGGCCACAGGGTCAGGAAAAGCAGCTATTTGTCACATCTTTTTGTTGATTGAGCTAAGCTAGGCAGGGCGCCTGTTTGTGTGCCTGTGTGTAACATGTGGGAGAAAAACTATTCCAAGTGTTTATCAGCACACGTACAGTGAAAGCATATAGGCAGCGAAGGCTATTAAAAATAAAGGGAGTAAAAACTGAAAAGGGCCATTCTGAACTGTACCAGAACAACAAACAGGAGGAGATGCTAAAAGAAGAACGAAGCCCTCCGTGTACAGTGTGGTGTACGGTGAGGAAGGGCCTCATCTTGGCAGCGTATTGCTGTCCAGAGTGCTCACTTCAGAGCGCAAGTGTGTCTCAATCTGGCTGTCTAAACAACTTGGTGGCGGAAGGGCTGTTCGGGGACCCACACCTCTACTTCCTCACATGCCCGGCATCTACAGATTTTGCAGCTGCTGCAATGAGGACAACAAATCTTATAAGTGACACTTGAGCAAACTAACAAGTGTTCCCCTCCAGTGTGGTGGATTTGAGTGCTTTACTCCGGTCTGTCCACCTTTTTTTCCTGGAGCAGTCAATCTCTTTCAAATTTGAAGTTGAAGTGGGGGGTAAACACGGGTTGCCAGATCCTGAAGCCTTAAAAATACGTTCTACGGCTTCAGCAACAGATGCTAGACTTGCGCTACTGGTCTGTTGTAGAAGAGTCAAAGGAAAAACACATCAAGATCCTGTGGGAAGAAAGCTTGACATTTCTTTTTCAGAGTTCAAGAGTTGTGGTTGGTGTTGCCGGCACGTCGGCGCAATAACATACAACATGGACAGGAATGTGTTTGTGTGTGTGTGTGTGTGTGTGTGTGTGTGTGTGTGTGTGTGTGTGTGTGTGTGTGTGTGTGTGTGTGTGTGTGTGTGTGTGTGTGTGTGGACTCTCCCAGGGTGATCAATGGGACTCAGGGGGTCCCATGCATCACTGTCAGTGGCAGGCTGCTGTCTGTTGGTGGCAGGGTTGGGAAAAGTCACACAGCTTCTCAAATGGCCAGGGCCATTAACGGTCAGGCGAGCAAGCATGATCCCCACCATTAAACCTGCCTGATGCACATTAATGAGTTTTTCTTTCATCAATAGATAATTGATGTTTGCCCTGCAACGCTATTCTGACAAAGCAGGTGAATGCAGGGGTGTTGGTGGAGAGGGTTACAGGAGAAACAAAAAAAAAGTGGGCAAATTGCTTTAAGTTAATGAAGGTGGGAGGCATTTGTCATTGTTACCTGCTAGTCTTCTTGAATGTTGTATTCTGTCCTGGCATCACCTGACTTTCAAGCAGAGATCAAACACTGACATGAAAACATGGCTGTTCTTCCCAGTAGGCCCTCTTAATGAAATTTCAGATGTTGACACCGGGTCCATTAAGCCATCTCCAACAAACACAGAAGACAAGTAATTACTGTCACTGCCATTGTTTGCTATGGGGATTCTTTTGTTGGTTTCCAGAAATATCTCAAGCCACTCGACTTTTATTACAAAGTAAGCTGAAGAACAGCTGTAGAAGGACTTTTAATTTCAGCATTATTTCTAATCATTTCACGAACAATGTACAAATTGGCCTTTCCACCTCTATTAGATTCCAATTTTAATGCATACAATACAGATGACTCTCCGTGGTCTGTATTCAGTTTCAGACTTAGCAGGATTTGTTCTTTAACGTGCACTGAGTGGTCTCTATAGTCGGTAGGAGCCATCATCTATTTTACTTCAGAAAAGGGAGAATAAGAAATTATTCAGGGCATAATTTTGTCCAGTCTCCAGTCTAAACCACTGGCGGCAATGAGGAAAGGTATTAGAGTTAAACATGAAGAGAACAGTTTTTCAGAGGACGACTCTGCCAGACTTATAAAGGATTCACAGAAAATGAGTCAGAGCAAAGACAGAGACAGAGAGAAAGCAGAGGTCAACAGTGAGCCAATCAGGTCAGAATCTGGTGCAGTCCTCTGTGTACAACCTCCAGTAGACTACCAAACTAAAGCAATAAATTATGAAGAGCTCTCCTGCTGGGGGGTTTCAACTGACTGCACTAGGCACTTTAAGGGACTATTGTCAAATCAAATTTGTCCTTTTGCTAATGAGATTAAATCTGAAACAACTGAATGACTTTGCATACTTTTTATTTTCCTGGTAGCTGTTTGTTGAGAGTAATGGACGGTCTTTCAACGTGCAGCAGATCTAATAAACCGTCATACCCAAAGGATGCTTGCATTGTTGTCGCACTGATCGGGCCCCATTGTAACCCATTTAAAAAGGAACACATGAACGAGGTCACGCTGAATCGTGTTAAAGGAAATGGAAGCAGCGGGCCTCCGGGATGCTCACTGACCTTTCTGATCTTACATTTTTTGTCATTTCCTCCCTCAAAGCCACTACATGTGTAACAATTAGACACCATAGGACCCATAGTCCGATGGTGTTTGACAAGTCCCAACACAGTGGAAGGGTCAGCGACACTGAGTAATACAAGACCTCTGGTGATGTAATGATGACCGACAAGATTCAACACCAGTCCGTCTCTCTGTTTCTGGCCTAATGGTCGATAGTGTTGTCATCATGGTTGATCCTTCAACTAACACCTTGCTCCCATTTGAGTTCATTAACTGGATCCCACTAGTCCTGTGATCTCTCATTAAATAAATGCTATTCTTCATGTGTCTATAGTTGAAGAGGTTTAACGATAGACGAGTTGCATAGTACATAACTGTTTTAGAGAAGGTTCAAAGGTAAAAAGGAAAAACCGAAGGTCAGAAAACCTAATCATGCTCAACCTGTGGTAGAATTAGCTTATAGATCCTTTGTTTTCCAGATGAAAGAAAAGCACAGCCCTCACACCGCCCAAGACATAACTGATTAAGAGCAAAGCTCTGCGTTGGGCCTTAACAATGTGGTTATTAAAATCAACAACAGCAATAACTACAATCCATCTCATTTTTAAGAGAGGGGCGACATGGCATGCCGGTCGATGAATATTGAGCTACATTTGGAATATTACTAATATCATATAATTCCCTTTAACTGGGTAGAGAGTGTAGATTGGAAAACTAGGGGAAATTGAACCAGGCTGTGAATTATTGAATGGTTGTTAAAAGCGCATGTAACATAGCTTTGTGAAATTTATTGCTGTGGGACAATTTTCTTTGTTGTCAACAGAAGCGCACAACTTGGCTGCCGCAGATCTAAACGGACAGAAAAAGGGCGGAAAACAGCAGCCCTGGAAACGTTAAAGTGGACATTGTAATTTGATGTTTAAGCATTTTTCATTTAGCTCCCAGAGGGACATTGTGTTCTGGGTGGAGACGCCCGGCTTCCGGAGGCCCTACGGTGCTGGAAACCCATGAGAGGTAAGAGTCCAAATCTTCAAATCGTCGCCCAAAGCAGTGAAAGCTCGGTGGGAGCAGTCAAGCCGCATTGAGCGCATGCAGGGGCGGTCAAAATGATTGCAGAGGGCATTAAGCCACATTACCTCTCAGAATGACAGCGCTGCTTTCCAGCAGAGCCATTTACACATTTACCTTGGAGTACATAACCAATACAATGTGGCTATTATTTCGCAATCATTGAACAATGCAGCAACAAAGACACAAGGGAAGCTGAAATAACAAGGACACGTTTTTACTACCAATTTTGAGCTCTGCTTAAATGGAGGAGCACATATTCCCTGTAGCAACAAGACAACATGTTAATACAGTGATTATTTTGTTCAGTTGGCTGCACAGTGCAGTACACAGAACGGTGGGCTAGTCTGTGGGTAACCATCTCAAGGATAAATATAACTTAACGTGTTTGGCATTTGCTTGACTGAGGATTCTTAACATCTCCTGGCATGCATAGTTTCTTCATGATGGAAGAAATAAATTGGATATAAAAAAAAAATATATATAAAAAAAGTTTTCCTGAATTATGTATGTGAAGTTTTCAAACTGAATTATACAAAGAACTGGTGTCTCATTTGGCTTTGTAAACAAGTCACATTGGAACAGAACTATTTTCTTTTGGCGTTACTGCTATACAAAAGTGGATGTTTCCTTTTGAATGTGGTTACCAAGAGGTACAGGCACCCATTTCTTTGGGGGAAGAAAAAAAAAAAAAGAAGCACAGAAACAGCTTCTATACTGTCTTGATTGACAAGCATGATGCAATTTACAAGGCAGGTGACTCATTAGCAATACTCAAACAAGCATGTTTACTATTCCCATCCAAATGCAGCTTATGCCGGTATGGGTGGTGATGTAAAAATAGAAGACACATCTTTACCTTACTGCCTTATGAAACCTCTCTTCAGTGATAGCTTCCACACGAGAAGCTGTTTCTTCACTCCACTTGCTACAGCTTTATGAATCGATTTAAGATTTCATAATGGAATTTTAAATATTCATAATGCTGTGGCTGCAATGACCCAACTGCGATTATGTGCCATAGATAACCCTATGTAGGGAAAACAGTGGTCTTACATGATTGCTTACTGGACTTTTGAGTGCACTGCCAGTTGCAGCTGATGAGAGCATTAAAGCAGAGTCGGACAAAACCCAGATGGAGACTCGTAAAAGAGAGAAGAATGAAGAGAGCCGACTGATTGACAACATCAGAAACTGGATTACTCTAAATCAATTTAGATTTCTTTCTCTTCCATTCCAAAGAAAATGTCCCCAAGAGAGGGTGCAACACTCCAAATTAGACACAGCCATCGACAGAAAAGAATTGTGATATGGCTTGGTTCATTATTTACGTCTGGCTTGCAGTACCAACTTGAAATTCCACTTACTCCAAGAGAGATTTAATTTACAAGTATCTGAACAAAAGCGTTCAATCTATAGAGAAATAATTTCAAGTGTGCAAAAAATAATCGGCGAAAACAAAATGAGACGGCGTTATATCGCAGATGAGGAGGAAAAAAACTTCCATAGCTCTGTGACAAACATTCCTACGCCCACCGGTACGGTGGCAACGTTATTAGGGCTCAATGACCTTGGAGGGGAGGCCAGGGAAAGCGAAAAGGGCCACGGGACAATCATGGGCGGGCCACGGGACAATCATGGGCGGGCCACGGGACAATCATGGGGGAGGGGGGGGCATCATCATTTGTCTCTACCTCCTTTTCTATCCTCTTTCACCAGTTGACACGGCAAATGGCATAGCTAGCCTGTCACTCAAAAAGCCATTTCTGTCTTTCCAGTCCCTGCCTGTGCTGACAGAGTGCGAGAATGAGGGCGAGAAAAACGGGGAAGGAAAGAGCCGACAGAGGCATTTTTCAACATGGCTTTTTGTCAATTCCTGTGTGCTTGTCAAAACGAGACGCAGTGCCCAGTTGCAAGTCTGGTTGGAGAGTTGTTAGGCAGAGGTTGAAGTTCGAGGGTGAGAAAAGTGGTGGAGAAGCTTTACCGAAGACGTACTCCATGTTGCTATGGACTAGTAGTACAGTAGAGTCGACATTACAAGATGAAGGCTGCCAAGAGCTCGATTGACGGAAGACTGTAGTTATTCTAGTTACACGTTTTATTTCTAATGGGATAATGGAAGAAAATTTAAAAAATAAAAAAAATCCAGTTTTAAGTGGAAAATTATGTCCGAGACAGTTGTGCGTGCGGCATGTTTAAGAGACAGGACGAGAACATTAAATTAATCTTTTGTGCCAACAGGTAGTCAGAGATGATATAATAGGAAACGATTTGACCCCAATTCGTAGCATACAAGATAAAAACCTCGAGGCAAATCATTGTGTAATCTTTCTTCAGTTTTGGCAATCCAATTCAACCTGGCCGCACTTTCAATCGCACAAATGGCATGTGATGATCAACAAATGAGATGCAGGATTGAGGTGGCCGGTGTTTGACTGTGCGGGTGTGGGTGAGAGATAGGAAAGGGGGGGGGGACTGATTGGATCAAGTCGTGCCTACTTAGGAGCCGTTCAGTTAGTCTGTTGCTGGACTGCAAATGATGATTCATTGGTAAATATGATTTGTCCTCGATCTTCTTTGTTCAGCTGCACATTTTGACCAGTGTGACAACTACCTGCCCGCGGAAATGTATCTAATCAGTGTGTGTCAAATAAATTAAATTACAGCCACAGCCACACTGTTCTTGGGTTAGTAGACCAACCTTTAGTTACGCAATAGCACAGGACGGAGCACTATTACAATGGCTAACCTTCCATTGTAATAGTGCTGCGTTGGTGGGTGTTATCATCTCTTGGTAGTCATTTTCCTCATCTTAGACAAGTGTGTTTAGCAGTGAATATTTGCACAGTATTACATTGCTTATTAGGCAACTAACCTTTACCGTTAAGAACTGACTTGATCTAATTGAGAACAGCACACCCACCTACCTACCTATACAGGAAACCTGAACTGCACCCAAGGCATATCAGCCAAACCGGCCCCGGCCCTAAACATACCTCTTTCTCCTTAAGGCCTAAAATCAAATTAATGACAGAATTATTTTCAGATTGAAAGCCAGGCCATAATCACAAGGAGTGATTTTGCAAATGGCATCATAATGACTTGTGCAAAAAAAAAAATGGAATGACTTTGGATTTCATGAAAGAAGTTTAATCAGAATCTATGGAGCCAGAGGCTTTTCGGAGCCAGGCCCTAGTGGCCCTCACTGGTATTAAGGCATTTACACATTAGCTTTACTTTTCATATCTGGAAGCTGCTTCTATTTTTACATACAGTCTATGCTGCCAGTATACGCACAAATTATTTACTTTTCCTTGTTTGTTTGTTTGTTTTCTTCTGTCATTTAGGGGAAAAGAAAGAAAACAAAAAAGAGTTGCACAAATAAGACATGGTCTCTAAACTCCTCCATAATGGAGAGACAAGGGAGAGAAATGGGGCTAACATTTGTGGGATTAGATTGAGTGCAGAGAGACAGAGAGAACTGAAAGCAAAAATGCAGAGGATGGGAAGAGGAAGACTGAAAAATCCTCACAAATGACAAAAGAGTGTCGAAGGTGCAAAGTTGTTATTTTCTTCCCCCAGTCTTCCTCCTCTTTCTGCCTCACAAGACAGAAACACAGATGCTGCTAATCAGCGCTACCTGAGAGAGGACATGCTCTGACTCGAGAAACAGCACAGAGAGAGATGGAAGATGCAGGAGAAGTAATCAAAGAAGCGAAATAATTACTTTTCATTTAGCTGTTAGTTAATCAAACAGAACGGCTGAAGTGGTATAACCTAAAATTGAATCAAGGTATCGGTTTGGACGGTGACAATATCATTTTTCCCCTTGGTTGATTTGATTTAAATGACTTCCAATACATTCTTTTCAAAACTGTTTTTTTTCTTAGCATTGAGGAGGGCGATGAGTCAGTCATGAATCAGTCAACGCTGTCAGAGTTGCGTTGCTTTTTTTCTTCTTTTTTTTTCTGCATCTCTAAGGCTACGGCTTATGTCAGAGCGGCAACACGTTCTTAACCATTTCTTTCACTCGTGGACAGCCCCTGCAGGATTGTGAAGCATGTGCACAAGAGACAGTGGCTCATCCGCAGCTCAATAAAAAATAGTACAAACACAATAAGCAGGAAGGTTGAGTCATTCATGAGGCATTAAACACGTCCTTAAGATAAGTGATGTCACTAGATGATACAGATTAGGGGTTCGTCACAGTTTTAGGCATGTATCATCTTGTGTTTTTTTAAAATTCAGGTAAAAAAAAAAAAAAAAAAAAGTATTTCCAAGGCTACAGTCACTATGGTTACACGTGATCTTTTCTATCACAACATCAGCTGGGTACTGTGTTTTTTATCTGATCATACTAAGTGTCCATTTGAGACACACAGGCTAATGAGCAGAATAATTACATCACAGTGCAATGACAGAGCCTGATTTGGAACACTGTCAAGCACTTGTGAGCACACGCATGTGACTTCACACAAATATGTGTACAAAATAAGCACGCTTATTAATATATGAAATAAAATCTCTAACACATACACAGAGTCCAAACAGCACGTGATTGTTGACAATTGATACATTTGGCTTAGAAAGCACGATTTCCCGCAGAAGTGCTTTTAACACCACCAGGTGTGCGATATGACAATTGTGCTTCCAAATAGGATGGATAGCACTTGAATCAAAACAGACAGCAGTACACACACACACACGCTTCAAATTCAATTTCAACTGTGTGGCCACAGGCAACAGAAGACACCTACCGGCCTGCTGTATCGCAGAGTTACAAGCTACAACAGTCTGGTGGCCAGCTCAACACTCACGCTGCCCAGACTTACCGCTTGAATACCCACCTTTTAAGAAGTAAAACCCAATGCCCATAGGCTGTTGTCTCATGGTATTTCCACTGAATGAATAAGTGAAGAGCTGAACTGTTTCCTCAAAAGGAAAATTCAAACCACTGGTGTCTCAGTGGCTTCATCAATTTCCCGTCATTTATTGCTGTGTGCAGCTCAGCAACAAACAAACGGATGACAGAAAAGTGATGGGCAACAACCACAACAACAAAACAAATGGCAGCGGCTCGGAGAAGAGTGTCTGGACTGTTAAGTCAGCAAAGCCACATCCAGAGAAAAGTGTGCGCAATCAAAATGCATATGCAAGCACTCAAATTCTTGCAAGCTCTGTGGTTAACGATAGAAGTTACAACACATCTGAGTTAACACTTTGCAGTCAATAGAGAGTGGAGCAAAACATCAAATACCTGTCTCTTCTAGAATTATGACATAACTACATGTGGCCGGGAACAGACTGAAAGTATTGCGGTAAAGCAGCCGTAACTATCTTTCATAGTAATTCAGTAGCTGTTACCTGTGAAATTTTTAGTTAAAAGCTTCATAAATTCTGAGACTTTTGTTCAAATTACAGAAGGCTCCCATAAATCATGACCACTACAAAGAGGTGGTACAAGACTAGAAATTGACTTGCTGCATACTAAGAGGACTTTCTTTATCCACACGCCACGGCAGCAATTACAATCAATGCCATTTGACGTTGGTCAAAATCAACGCACGGTCATCTAAATTCAATTCCTTTGTTTGGCTGTTATTATACAGTCACTTGGGAAGAAAAAAAAAAAAGAAGAAAAAGGGGATGGGGGGGGGCAAAAAGGTCTCAAGTTAAAATTATAACATTTAGCAGGATATCAAACAATGTGAATCAGGAAAATGAAAGTGAAATCAATGTCTGCCTTGGGAAATTACCACTGTTCAGCCATGTGTTGAGCCAGTCCTGTGTGTGTGCGTGGGGACGGGGGGGACGGGGGACGGGGGTTATTACGGAGAAACAAATAACTTGGCCACACACACCAATAAACACAACTAGGGTGCAAGTGACCTAGACTGATGCTATCAGTCAGAGAATTGACAGAATGGAGAGAAAGAGCACAAGTAGGAGGAGTAGTAGGAACGGGGCTGTGTGCAGCACGGATCTATAAAATACCCCCCGGCAAAATAACGAGAAAAACAAGGAACAAGAGCATGGGATGATGTCGATAGATGCAATGCACTTTGCAGCTAATTGTAAAGATGACGGCTGTATACGTGTCGTGTAAATGCAGCGGAGTGTCTCCGTGCGGATGTTTAAAAAGCCCTCATGTAAAATTTAAATTTAAACCTTACACTGCATTAGAAAAACATGCACCCAGGGTTGAACATATGTGGCTTTGTGTGCTGTCGTTTGCTCCAGATACTGGGCTGAGAGCGGACACCATTTGACATTGGGGAAGATGTATGACAGTTTATGAACAGATTTACTCTCTCACGCATAGAAAAGAAAAAAAGAAAGTGGCATTCATGCGTAGGCACTTAGAATCCTTCCACCTCGTAAACTGAAATGTAAGACATGAACGCATTTGTCTGTTAAAAACAAAACAAACACACAACACACATAAGCAGGTCAGCACAGTGCCGGGAACATGGGGTTTTAAAACTGCAGTTGATTGACTTTTTTTTTTTTTTTTTTTTTTTTTTTTTTTTGCGTTCGGCTCAGCAAAAGCAAGCAAAAAGTGCTAGCTCCCAAACAAATCACGCCTGTTCCATGCTGTGCAGATGTGCCAGTAACCATTATACAGTCGTCATCAGATTCAAAAGTATGTAAACCTCACCACAAATGCATCGACACGCAGGCATGTCACGTCAGCCGGACGCCCACTGTCTACCAGTCACTAATTTCCTCTCCTACCCGTGCACAGGGCAGGCCAGCCATACCCGTTTTAATCCCCCAAAGCTATGTAGAAGTGCTAACATGCGAAAAGGGATTAAAGGCAAAATAAGGCTGTGTGTGCATGTGTCTGAAATATGCCTGCATTGGCAAGATTTCATACAACGGCTGGATGGGGAGCAAAAAAAAAAAAAAAAAACACACACTTTCATGTCGGAGCATTTGGTTGGGTTTGTTCATTCATTCCATTCCCGGTGTTTCCGGGCGATGTGTTTTTCATTTTAGATCACTTCCACTACTTATATTCAATTTATAAGAATTAATAACAATGACAATAACAATTTCTTTTTTAACAAGTAAATGGAGGAGAGCCCCGTCTCTCATCACCGACGCCAATATTTCCTCGAATGTGTTGACCCGCGCAGACACATGTTGCCATGCGTACCGGTACTTTGGAGAACTCAATCGACATCCTACCCCTCAGCTCTCCTTAGTGACTGTAAGCGGACTGTGTGGGAGGACCTGCTCTGATAGAATGGACTGTTGTGTTATTGACTTCAATTTAGAAAGTGCTGCCTGGTGCTTTTTTTTCTCCCCCCCTTTGCTTTCATAGCTGGGACTGTGTTGGCCCCCAGCCGCAGCCTACCTCCAGGGGATATCCCTGATTGCACTGCTACAGAAAACACATTTAAGCAAGGTCGCAGGGCCTGGAGTTAATACGGGGTGGGGTTGTGAGGAGGTGGGGGGGGAGGGGTTGGGATGTGTGTTGGGGGTCCTTTTTCCTTCAACCGAAACTCCATTTCCCTCTTCTTCTTTTCTTTTTTGGCTCTTTCATTTGCACAAAGCCAGGCTTTATTTTTTTCCACATTATCTCTGTCATTTAAACTTTCCATGGTCGTTTAGCAGTGATGTCAGTGTCCACTCAGGTGTCTGTTTCTCAACCTTCAGCCCTCCCAATCCTGCATTGTCTCCTACCTGCTTGGTTGAACACCTGCTGAAGTATTATATTGTTGGAGGTTGCAGGTACATTGGCACCAAACATTTGACGCCGTGCTGGCTGCGCTCACAGATTAGACACACTTAGCTAGGCTTCTCAAATCCCCTGTACAGGAGGGAGACGGAAAAAAAAAGAAAAAAAGGAGGGAGGCAGACAGAGGATATTACACAGGAAAAATAACTGGCTGGGAGGTGAATAGTCATATTAGAGATTAGGCACAAAAAAATGTACACGTGTACATACTGTATGTACACAAACTCCCTCCTCTTTTCTCCAGGTTATTTCATATATACCCATGATATGTATATGTATGCAGTATATCCTTTATTTAAACAGGTAGAAGTCTCACTTTGATTAAGATCTCTCAAGAGTGACCTGGCCAATATACAAATAAAATGTGCATACAATAACAATAAGCTGAGACATCCTTGAAGAATACTTGCTTAATGTGCAGTTCTCGTTGTTCTGCTCACATTGGGGATAAGACAGACGTGCCACTATCAGTAATGAAACCCAAATTGGAAGCATATGAGAAAAACACTTCGCTCCCTCCCTTGCTCGCATCTGCTTTCGAACATTGGGAAGTCGCTGGAAAGCAGTTTGCAATATTGTGCCTGTATGGAGATATGTGTGCGGCAAAATACACAGCGTGATAGATGAAAAGGCTTTAAAAACACATAAACATGGAAATGGAAATCTGCAAAAGATTATTGGCTGGCTGGCACGCGAGCACACACACACACACACACACACACGCAGGCACGCACACAACCCCTATTCTGCTTGATGGTGGTGCCATAATCTAGGTGTGGCCAGGTGGCTTTGACCAAAATGAAAAGCCGTTTCATTCTTCTTTTCCGTGACTCGGTGCTGTAAAAGACCTCGGTAGGGCTAATCCTCCTTTACATGAAGCTTGATGGAAATTCTGGGATTAACAGTTTCACAGAAGCAACACTGTAAAGAAGGTAGCCTTCACTGTGATTTCAAGAGAGAGGGAAATAGTTTAAGGTCAGGGGTGTCACCCCCCCCCCAAAAAAAAAAAAAAGGGTGGCCACTTTGAGTACCACAGAGAAACTCAAGTAAATGTAGCCCCTTGAAGATGGCATTGCGATATAAGATCACCTCTAAGTAGGGATTTAATAACAATGTCTGGGGAGATATGTAGTCTTAGAGGCAAACTAAGAGGTTTTAGAAGAAGTACATATTTGATCCAGTTACTTCTAGCGGCAAATGTTTCATACAAGACAAAGCATTTGCTTGAATTCATAATTAATCAGTTACAACTCGCATTATTCTACAAAAACAAGTGAACAGAGACAAGAGCAAGAAATGCAAAAAGCACAACATGGGAGCATATAATGTTGCAGAGTAACAATTTAATAGTTAAAGATTTTTGTTATTTTTACTAAACCAAGGACATAAAAGTAAACGGAGTAGAGGGAGCGGCGGGGCTGAATGAAGATGGCATCTTCGCTCCCAAGGAGCTAAAAGTCGAGAAGATTTAGCTGCTCTCCCTGCGGTGAATTACTATGTTTTTACCTTCACATTGCTCAGAGAAAGAGACATCAATTTCCTGCGCCTGGCAGTTGGCAAGGCAACATTGTGATGAACGCGCATACAGGGATGCTCCATGAATCCTAATGGGGCCAGCTGACCAATGATGTGGTCAGGGCAGGACCGGCGGGGAGGGGGGAGGGGGGGGAGAAGGGGTAGAGGAGGGGGGGGGATTAGCATAAGGTGAGAAGAAAATATGAGAAAGAAGTATGTCACATGCTTGGCACATCATACTACGTGTCAATTAAAATACTGTATATCAGTCTTTATAATTAAAACTTAATGACAAACTCTGTTCTTAATTCACGTGGCTGTAATTGGTCAAATAAAAAAAAGTCACAATTCAAGAGACTCACCAGTCCTGTTTCCAAATGTGCATGAAGCCTCTCCTCCTATCTAGCTATCTCGGCTCATGCTGATTGGGTTAACAGTGCTAACCTAACCATATCTTTCTTCTGCTTCCAGCTAACACTGCGCTAGGGCTAATCCCCGCTCTGGCAGCCAGTATGAACACAGCTCACCATAATGAAGCCCATTAGTCTGGAGACAATGACTGCTAGCGAAGCTCAAAATGCTGAGTAACCCAGGATGAAAGAAAAAAGAAGGAGCTATAACACTCTTCTTTTACTGTGTGCCTTCAGATGCCGTGACCTGACATTGCCCTCATTTGAGAGCGCACACGCATGTGCATACAACAAGCTGGATGAGCAAACACAATTAACTTGAGACGGGCCTCGAATAGCAGACCAGAGGAACACTGCAGGACGTGGCAATTTAGAGCAGGAGAGTGAGGCCGAGAAGGCACGGGACAGAAGTAAAAGTAAAAACAGAAGGAAGGAAAGAAGAGCAAAAGGAAAAGAGGAGGAAAGAAGGCCGAGAAGGCACGGGACAGAAGTAAAAGTAAAAACAGAAGGAAGGAAAGAAGAGCAAAAGGAAAAGAGGAGGAAAGAAGGGGGGGGGGGCAGGAACAAAAGCAGTGGAAATAAAGTCAGAGTATTAGGAAACTGTACTGAGGGGAGGCCACACAAGGTCAGTGAAAGCTAACTAGCGAGACAGAACGGGCATCAGGATGAAACACAACAACTCATCAAAGCTGCCCAGATGGAAATCACTAATAAACCCTATTCCCAATAATCTCTTGATATGCAGGCATATTATTGGTGTGTGTGTGTGTGTGTGTGTGTGTGTGTGTGTGTGTGTGTGTGTGTGTGTGTGTGTGAGATGAGAAAAATGATGAACAGGGAAAAAAAAAATCCCTACCAAGCAGTTTAAGCCTTTACAGGGACACTGATAGCACTGTGTCTGCACGTGTGTGTGTGTGTGTGTGTGCGTGCGTGCGTTACAAGTAATCTCCCGCAGAATTAATTCCTGGAAATTGAAATGAAAATGGGAGAGGAACTGTCTAGTAGCAGGTCCTTTACCTCAAGGTCATCAATACAGAGTTTGGGGTGTATGCGCGAGTTGGTGTGTGGACACGTTGGTAGAGTAAAAGGACAGTGGCTTTGAAAAATTGGTTTAAGATAACATTGTGCCAGGGTGGGCACTGGTGTGAAAGAGACCACTGGGACCATACTGGATACTTAGAGGACATGGTCACGCACGTGCACACACACACACACACACACACACACACAACATTTGCAATAGCTCTGAAAGCACACGACAAGCCCAAAAATAGTGTGCCTCTTGTCTCCTTGAGAAATGTTCTGTCTGCCTCTTTAACACACGCCTACAGAAAACCGTATGCGGATTGCCGAAGGCCCCGTACAGTAAATCCTTGATCCTGGCGATGGCAGTGGCAATGACATTATCATCAGATCTGTCATTTCACTGTACATTTGCCGTAATCCGATTGTCATTGCTGCTATAGCATACTTGCAGGCCGTTCGTCCAAATGGAACTACTGACACGCATGCTAACAAACACAGGCTGCTGACCTACATGTGACTGGCCGCAGCCCAGATT